>NW_024720818.1:0-305000 GCF_018991925.1 Homarus americanus | reverse complement strand
TATACAAAGCAGCCTACAAAAATACATTTCCCTAGCTCCCTTACCCCAACCACTCTCGTTTTCTCAGCCAGCAGATGTCATTAACCAATAACAAGCAAGACAAGGAAGGAGACACGGTTCCTATTGGTGAGGCTTTGTGTGGGTCTCAGCGGTGGTCCTCCTCCCCTGTACCTCCTTCACCACCTTGACAAATTGGGGTCGATAACGTCTTAGCAAAGAGGCAGTGGGCGAGGCGACACCCCATGACAGTGTTGGCGATAACACACACACACACACACACACACACACACACACACACACACACACACACACACACACACACACACACACACCAATAACTGTTAGTGCTATTATTATTATTATTATTATTATTATTATTATTATTATTATTATTATGAACAGAAGACCAAAACCTACAGAGAAACAGCTCATCATCCCATTCACTAACCAAAAGTTGGTTGAATTGATCATTAATTACTGTAATCTTAAGGAATAAACTGAAAGGTCAGATTACACGATACATATGATATGCTATGCTATGTTATGTTATGTTATGTTTTTTCCTTAAGTAGCGGTCTACGCGGATTAGGGACATGGCGGATTAGGGACATGGCGGAGTATTGTGTGTGTATGTTTTAAAGACTATAGTTAAAAAAAAATAAATGAAATTACAAAGTCAAAGTTCTCAAAGTATTATAATTTTCTTGAGTGTTATTAAATTTAAAAATTATTTCAATGACTAATTTAGCTGTGACTTCTGTATGCTGTATTGGTCAAGAGCGAAAATTTACGGTAGGAACGAACGAGTGAGTTAAATTAGTAGCGTTTCATGAGTGGAGGACCAGATTCTACGGGAGTCATTGTAAGCTGGAGAAGGTGAGAGACTAAGAGAGAGAGAGAGAGAGACAAGCAAGATGTGAGTGACAGGTGATGATGATCAAAAAATTAATATAATTTTAACAACCAGCTGATAAAAAAAAATGATATCAGATTTATTGAAGATTTTATTCTTTTAAAAGCCAGAAAGCAATATTTATTTTGACTCATCATCATTTTTAATTCCCGAACTCTCCACTACGTCTCCCTGGCGCTTATTCCTAAGTCCCAATGACGTAATGTTTTTTTTTTCCCATGTTGCTGTACTAACTCTTAAAGACAGTATAATTCTACAACCAATTAAAAAGGAACAGCAGTAATTCCAGCAGTTGCAGTCTTTAAATTTTCCTTCAAATTATCATTCGCTTCAATCATTCTTCCTAGTCCCCTTGTTATCATTCTCCCAGCCCTCTACTCACTAACCTAACAGTATCTATCCTAACATGAGATAGTTTACTACCAGTCAGGCTCCAGTCACTTTACTACATAGTCTTTCCTCCTCACTCACACCTGCCACTCCGCCTTATAAGAGCAGAAGTAAATATTTTCTTTAGTGATTGTGGTCGTTTCTTAAGCCTTTGTTGATGTACATGACTCCGCTCATGAAGTATTCTGTGTGTGTGTGTGTGTGTGTGTGTGTGTGTGTGTGTGTGTGTGTGTGTGTGTGTGTGTGTGTGTGTGTGTGCTTCCTCCTCCTCCTCTCATCTCCTGGGTCTCTTTTTTTTTTATCATTTCCATGTCTATCTCTTCACGTCTGTTTTACTTATTCTTTGGTGGCTGTTTTTGTGTCTCTCTTGGTTATTATTCCGTTTGCTTGTCTGGATATATCTGGATCTCTATACCGGTTCGTGCAACTGCTCTTCCTGTCAACGTCTCTCTCTCTCTCTCTCTCTCTTCGAAGTAGTAGTGAATGTACCACACCACCCCTTAGTCATCCGCGCTTGTTGGCTGTCCCGGGCTGGTGTTGATGTGCTAGGCAAGGCTTCGTAAGATCCATCCCTCCACCCCTCCCATCCAGACCCGCAATGCCTGCCACCCCAACCCACCCCACAAAGCCTGCTAACCCAACCCGACCCACAACGCCTGCCACCCCCCAACCCGTCCCGCCACACCCTACCCAGCCCACCAACGACGCTCGCTCATGTGCGGATGACACCAATCACCACAGCAGTCTTGATAATTGCTTCACCCTTCACGTTACAGACCACTTTAACACGGCTTCATGTTGACCTTGCAAACAGTGCGCAGTGGGCGAAACAAACACACACAACTGCAAAGAAATCTTACTACCCAACCAAGCTGTAACACCCGAAGCGGACCAACACCAGTCACGGGTATGGTAAACTTAAAGAACTCAGTGGATTAAACAATAAGACACACCCCCTCCCCTTCCTTAGCCATCTCACTAATGGTGACGCAGCTGAGCAATCTAAGAACCATTTCGCAACTATATGCCAGACGCTTCCCCTGCTTGACACAACCAGTCTCCCTGCTTACCTACCAGGCCCCATCTCCCACTGGCTTGGTGTAAGAATTTGAAGTAGCAAGACGTTTGGACAAACTGCAGATCAAACGCTCCACCAAGTTCCTCGGCATCACTAGAGAACAAATTAAATTTAAAAGCAAATGTCAATGCAATTGTCAAATCTTCCAGCTTTCGTCCCCATCTTCCCCGTCGTCTCAAAACCCTCGAGTTCCCGTGCTGAGCTCGTCAGTGTTTACTCAACATTCATACTTCCTAAGCTCATCTATGCTCACCCTGCCTGACCTTCCTCCCTAAATGCCACACAACGTAAACACCTAGAAAAAGTGCAAAAGAGGGCATGCAAGATTATTCTCTCCCCTTCCTACTCCATATATTAAGAAGCGCTCAACACAATGACCTTCTCGGCTCTCTCTGATCATCACCCCGACTTCATCTGCAAGTTTGGAGAGAAGCCCCTGCACCATCCTCGATACCGGCTCCTGCTTCCACCCGAGATCCCTCATCCACGAATTGCTGTTCGACACCACAACCGCATGCAGGCCATACGAGGACGTACTGATCGCTATATAAGCAACCCAGTCCCAACCATTGTAAAACTTATCAACAACTCGTAGTTAACCACTGTGTTCACTCTTTGCCAATCTTACTTTTGCACTGTTACTATGTTGAAATTCCCTGTTGAACGACCGTCTCCTCACTTTGTTATTATAAATCACATTTGTACCACTTATTTCACTTGTATATCATTTGTCAGTCAAGTGACCTATTCCCAATTATGTAACTTTCATCATCTCTGTTGACTGTACAGTATATTTTCAACTTTCTGTCTGCCACGCACGCACACACGCACACGCGCGCACGCAAGCACGCACGCCATGACGCAAATGGGAAAGGCGTTTTATTCCCAAAAGAGACGATGGTATATCCTAGACTTTAGGTAATATTGTTCATGAGATAGTAGCATAAGATGTCTCTTGGGAGTATTTCTCTCAACTTATTCGAGTCAGAGGTGTCAAATGTGATAATGTTATCTGAAATGTTTTACCTATTGCTAAGTTGTGAGGGACGGACGGAGGGACAAACGAACAGCCTCACTCCTATATCCCCCATCTGCACACAGTCACCGCCCCCGAGCAGAAACTAACCAATAAAAATCAATAAAAGCTATACAGAACCAATCACAACCTCCTCCCTTCCTCAGATGATGAAACAATTCCCACTTTCATCATTTGATATTATTTTAGTGTTGTCTCATCATATGGCAAAAGCTGTACCATTTGTGAGAAAAACAACTTTACCCATTCCATTTATATAAATATCCTGGCCAACGAGCGTATCATTTCATAACGCCCTGCCCTTGAAAAAAGTGAAATTAAGTTAAGCCCTGGGCGGTAACTCACTTCAACAAAAATTAAACATCACAGCACCGATCTGACACTGCGAGGTTCAATTGAGGTACAGTACACAGAAACGAGTAAAACACACACCCAGTATGACATATCCCTCGCATAAACATGATAGAAATATGAATAACTGAAATCAAAGACGAATGAGTTGAAAGGAGGATTAGTTTCAGCATGAAGATGTACAAATATGAATCACAGAGAGTACTTATGGTGTATTTACTCACTCACTCACACCTAGTTTAAAGTGATATGAGAGTGGGGGACGGTGATCCTCTCTCCAGGTAAACAGTTCATTACACAATATCAAAATAATTAAAAAAAACAAAGATAACTAGTACACCAGAAGAACGCCAACTGTTGTGTACAAATGAGGAAATAAAACTAGAACGATAAAGACCGTAGAAAGAGAAAAACAAAATTACATATCGTTGACTATAATGTTGACGTAGTTTCTCTTTTAGGAGTAACTCGGGGGAAAATGGACGGGCCAATAAGACGAAATAGTAAATTCCCTCACGAGTTTACCATCTTAGTTATTGTGTTCCGTGAATAAAACTGTACCGTCTTATAATTCTTAATAATAATAATAATAATAATAATAATAATAATAATAATAATAATAATAATAATAATAATAATAATAATAATAATAATAATAATAATAATAATCTATGACTTGATTTAGACTCTTCTTATCTCTGTATTCTCTGTTTTTATCTTTATTAACAAATTCCTCTCTCTCTCTCTCTGTCTCTCTCTCTCTCATCTTCATTATCAACCCTTCTCATTATCACTAACACACATACCTCCCATCTTCTACCGCTTGGCTTTATTTTTTATTTTTATTTTTTTGTTTACCATGAGAGAAAATGTCATACGATTTACTTCAAGGTTCCGGACATTTTTACAGTAAACTTTTAGCTTGCGTCACCCGGGAACTACCAATAAAAACCAAGTCCCAACATCTCTAAACTTTTCTTATCAGGGAGCCAAACGAGGGCCGGACAAGATAGTGCTAACCCTCGCCGGTTCATAAGGTCGGGCAACACGTTTTAGAGAAGTGGGAGTTTAGAGTGTTGTGGGGTGACTGGACTTAGGACGGGAAGGGAGAGTTAACTCCTTATTACTCGCTGGGTAGGTTGGAGGCGGTGGAGGTAGTGAGCGGGGAACAAGAGCCATCATAGTGATCACCCATCCTCTTCCTCTTCCTCCCGACACCAATCTTCACCGCTGAGACACCAACAGGCTAATGAAAATGCGTCCGAGTATTAGGTCAGGGTTTCCGACAGGCTTGAAGTCTTTTGGCAATTACGAAAATAAAAGTATTGTGATATTGATAACTGTGAATCATATAGGACTACTGGGATTTAATATAATATAACTATATTCCAAATTTTACATCAAGGAGGACAGTTTATTAGTCTCTGTGTATTGCCAGCGAGTGACTAATAGTTGACTATATTACACACTGGTTCTACCGAGGGATCGTTGTTAGTGACCTTTTGCTATCAACATGACCAATGAATCCAGGCAAGTACAGTCGGGGACAAAAGTTCACTCCCCGTGGTGAAATTGAGTCACGGGAATGAGTCTCCGAACTGACTTAACCTGACTGTTTCATCTTATTTGGGGTCGATGGTGTTTCATTTTGGGCGGGAGCGTACCTTTGACCCCGACTGTACAGCACACTGGTGACTTGGTGAGGCAACTTCAGGTTAAACATGTCTAAGGCGTCGTTTTAAAAACACATTTCAGCAGCATTTGATCTCGGGTGGAGTGGCATATAATCAAAGCATTTACTATGTTACAGAATTAATTTGTTGTAGGTGAGAGTCAGTTTTAACTCATGCCTTTAAACGTTCACATAATATTTTGTCCTTCAGGAATATCACAGTACTTATTTATGTTCAATTATTAATGGCTATCGTTAGCCTTTAGTATTGAATTACAATAGTAGGCTGTTTTTTCTAAAGTACTTCACTAAATAATTATTATGTAATCTTTCGTGCTGTGACCGCGATGCCCCTAATGTTAGTCAGGCCTACAGGACCAACTTTCACTTTACAGCAATTGAAAAATATTGTGACCTGAGCGTTCCCGATGCTTTAGACCAAACAATGAACATTTTCACACACAAATGTTAAGTATTTTTAAAGTAAATGTCAAACACTGATCAACACTTCAATACGTGACGTATGTGTGAGCGGCAGAATAACAGCAGTTCACTACACTGTGCTGACAGTGTCCAGTAAACACAACAAAGGATCAAACGTGTTGTCCTGTGAGCTTTATACCAATTAGGACCTATAAATAGTGGCTCTGTGTGTGTGTGTGTGTGTGTGTGTAACTTGTAGTGTGTCAGCTAATGAACCTCTCATACAATCAGGGATACTATTTTTTTTACTTATTCTAAAGGTATTTCAGTAAGTCATCATTTTTCTCATCTAGAATGAATTCATTAAGCTTTGTTATGTATTTATCTAGATTCAATCGTTTATGTGGCCAAATCATCTTCGATATCTTCTGAGGATAAAACCTAATGCAGTTTTCAGTATTTCAACCTTAACCTTTTAACCTTAACTTTTTAACCTTAACCTTTTAACCTTCTCCCTCACAAAATAATCGACAGGGTTGTATTGGTGTTAGGACCTTACCGTAATACAATAATTTTGGTAAACGGCGGAGTCAGATAAAATTTTCAGTGACCTTTCCGGGGTCAACGAGGATCATAGGTTTACGAAATGTTACTTTTACATTTTGACCTGTGTACCATTACAGTACCATTAAAATTAAGGATGGAAAGCACAACTCCCTCTCCAAAAAAATATCCAAATTAAAAAGAAAAACTCCGAAGTTAAGCAACAACTTAATTAACACAGCAACCAAACTCGTCAACTGAATTTAAAGGGTCCATTTTCGGCGAGTTTGAGGTCAGGTAACTAATTCAGCCAGGTAAAAAACATTAATGAATTATCACTTTTTTTATACGTCAAACTATGGAGAAAAATATACGATTTCAGGAATGCATCTGACACCCCCCTCACCTTGTTCCTCTTGCCCCAAACACGAATTTTTACATAAATCTGGTAAGAGGAAGTTAACTGTGTCAGGGAGGAGGGGGTTGCGTGTGACTGTAAGAGGTTGTGTGGGATTGTAAGGGGGTTGTTTTGGGATTGTAAGGGGGTTGTTTTGGGATTGTAAGGGGGGGTTTTATTGTGATTGTGGATTGAGGGGATGTACAAGATTGTATGGCGTATTGAGATTATTATAGGGGTATTGTGGGGTTGTAGGGGTGCTGGAGGATTGTAGGGTGTATTGGGGAGATTGTAGGTGTATTGAGGATTGTAGGGTGTATTGAGGGATAGGGTGTATTGAGGGATTGTAGGGTGTATTGAGGGATTGTAGGGTGTATTGAGGGATTGTAGGGTGTACTGAGGGATTGAGGGTGTATTGAGGGATTGTAGGGTGTATTGAGGGATTGTAGGGTGTATTGAGGGATTGTAGGGTGGACTGGGGATTGTAGGGAGTTAGAAATACAGTAGAGTCGAGGGAGGAGGACAATTGCTGGAGCTGTTCATAGGCTTCTCATGTGTGATACTTGCAACACAGACCTAGTGTATGTTATGGTGTGTGCTCTGACGAAGGTAACCCTCCAGGCCAGCAACATACATAGAGACAGACTGACTCAAGTGAACAGTTCAACAGTAGACTGACAAGTTAAAAAATTACACAATAGACTCACAGATAAATACTTTAAATATACTTAGAAAATAACAATTGAGTAACGCTTCACATTCACATATAGAGACTGCAACTGGACGCTGTAATACTCACAAAAGACTATAAGACTAACAAAGATAGACTCCTAGATGAAGACAATCACTAAGACGTTTAAATAATATATTCATACTAACAGAATCAAATAAAAAGTAATATAAACACTAACACTAAATACTTAGATATAATTTTTTACAGAAATAGAAACACCTACCCGGGACAACACACCTGACATCCTCTTGGTGGGTACACGAAACACAACGTTGAAAGGACGTTGTGGGTGAAATGAGCGTGAAACACCGTCCTTTACCACGATAGGCGAGTGTTGTATCCACTAGGTCACCACACCTCTCGTATGTTCTAACTAATGTATAAATTTCCGAATTACCCGATTACCTGATGCACACAATCACCCGAAAAGAAATAACTACAAGGTGTTGTCAGTAAAAACTTCAACTAGACACTGATATAACTTACAGACTACAATTCCATATACAAATAAGTCACGAATATTTCCCGTTTGTATTCGAATATCACTGATAACAAAAACAGATTTAAAACATTACACAAATTCTGGGAGAGAATTATTGAAAATTTTCGGAAAACAACACAATAAAGAGATAAATTGATTTAGAAATGACAAAACACAACGTGAAGATTTATCAAGCAGGAGACACTAATTACCTTAAAGACGATGCTGTTTATTTTACGCAGTTGTGAGCGGTTGTTGTGGGTGTTGTCAATGGTTGTGCAAGAGAAAGACTCCCGTTGTGGACATCACGCAAGAGTTGACAGCGGTTATGTAGGGCACAAAACACAGTGAGACACTAACACGGTGAGTCTCCAGGCAGTTTGTGTTTTTCAAGTCAACTAAGATTTCCAGGAAGAACTCGGCCAGAAAGCTGAGAAGACTTATGATGAGGTGTACCTGGAACGAACGGGTCTTGGCTGGCATGTTTGAAAGTTCTTAAGGTAAGAAGACAGGCGCAGAGGAGAACTATGTTTCAAAGGGACGCTCACAGGTTTAAAATCTGATACTGCGCACGCACGCACGCACTCACGCAACAATAAGAGTTACGAAAACTATACAACATTACCTAGAAGTCACCAGTAGTACTGAGGCACCATCTATGAGTAAAATATACATCCAAATATCGAATAGTTCTCAGTGCAATTGCCACTTCATCCTGACCATAATCTGTGTATCGTTGTTTAAAGGAGCCAATTAGATAACTCCTAACATTACCTTGCCTAAATGAGCCAATCAGATACGTCCTATTCTTACTTTCTTTCCCGTAAGGGACCAATTAGATGAGTTTTCACATTACTTTGACTAAATTAGCCGCTTATTTAAGTTATCACTATTAGTTTGGGGAGGATATGGGAGGGCATAGGAGGGTCGAGGAGCCTGAGGGAAGGTAAATTTAGAGAGGGTTGTGGAGGGTTGAGGAGCTTGACAGAGGAGACTTGAGGAAGTTAGGGGAGGGTAAGGTAGGGGGTGAGGTACGGGGACGATGAAGTAGGGAGGAGGGTAAGGCAGAGAGGGAGGGTAAGGTAGGGGGGAGGGAGGGGGAGAGTGACGTAAGGAGGACGTTAAGGTAGGGAGGGAGGGAAGCTGAAATAAGGAAGCGGGGAGAGAATTAACTTATGTGACTTTGAGAATCAAGACTCCAGGTCGCCTCCTTCCCCTGCCCCCCCGGGGAGTTGTAATTAGACCAGTCCTGTGGCTGAAGCCTCTATTTTATTCCTCAACAGCACGCCGCAGGGAATGTGTGTGTGTGTGTGTGTGTGTGTGTGTGTGTGTGTGTGTGTGTGTGTGTGGAAAAAACACAGGTGAACGAATTATCACAGAAGGTTGTCGTCCGCTCCGTATAATCTGGGGAGCGCTATACAGTAATCTTTTGAGGGTGAGTGACCTTAATACTTGACCTTGACATTCCACAGATGAAACCTCTTGCCCTATTTTCCTTGTCCTCAGCAGTACAGATACATGGCGCTGAACACTAAATTTTCACTACACAAGTAACAAGTTTGGCAGATATTGCAATCAATCAATTTCACTTATAAACAGTAAAGTCTGTTACTAGTCCACGGCTGGGTCGACTGTGGGCGTCCCGGGAGCGAACCAGCGACCCCTCATATAGAGCAGAAAAAAAGACCAAAAACACAAAGCAAATCATATGGAGACGACGAAATACAGCCCAGGAAAAAAAAAGGAAAATTTGATAGAAAAAATTATGTACCAAAACTGTCTAATTAAAATAACTAGAATCTAATCTCCCTCCTCTCCCCCCTCCCCCTTGTATTCATCTTAAAATCCTGACTCACTAACATTAATCAATTTCATTATCGAGACAGAGCTTGAATTACCAATATATGTTTGCATGTCTATATTCCTTATTACTTTTTTTATTTTTCTCAGCTAATGTACTCAAATAATTGACTGTTTCATTTCCGTCAATAGCAACTTATTAATTAACTAATAATACATAGTTTTAATGCAAGACTACAATGGGAGATAGCGCTCATTTAAATCTAACTTAATTCTTTAGTTCAATCTCACAATCCGGTAAAGGAAAGTCTCGGTACATTTACAATTCCAGGAAGTGGTCGTGTTCACAGGGAAGATAAACTGTCTTCCGGACCTCCATAACTCTTCTCTCCAAGACACCAAAAACGACTGGAAAACTGAATGGGGAAAACGGGGTAAGTGACCATGATTGACGTGGATGGGGGATCGCAGTTACGTGAATGATAAAAACTGTCTACCAGAATTCTTTCTTCCTTGGTCACCAAAAAAAAACCCACTGGAAAATGATTAGTAAAACTGAATGAGATGTAGATAAACCGTAATCCAATCTACCATATATCCTACTCCATTTCTACTCCCATCCGGTCACCAAAAACGACTGGAAAGTGCCTGTAGTAAGTGACTGAGAGAGCTACACTGACAGTCACACCACATCTAAACACTAGACGGCTATTCGTGGGACACAAAGAAATAAACTGTACTCCAATCACCCATATTAACCCACAGTCACTAAAAATATGGAAACTGACTGGCAAAATCTGAAAGTTACACCACATGAACGACTGATCACTGGGAAAACAAGCAAATGTACCCAACACAAGACCAGACGGTGGACGGCTGCCAGGCAAGGACATAAGAAACACACGGTGAAGTACGACAACCTCTCTACAACACAAAGAACACAAAAACCAAAACTATATTTACCAATTTACCAGATGTCTGTGAGCTTCCGAGGTGGAGGGGAGAGTAAGAGGGGGGGTGAGAGAAGGAAGTGTGGAGGATTAAGAATGGAGGGAGATGGAAGAGGGAAGAAAGAGAGGGAAGGAGGAGGAAGGAGTGAGAGGCGAAAAGTGGAGAATGGAGGGAGATGAAAGAGGGTATAAGAAGATAAGGAGAGTGCGGGAGGAGGCAAGAGATGGAAAAAGGGAGAGGGAGTGAGAACAGGGGAAGTGAAAGAGGGGGGATGAATTAGGAGAGAGGATAAAAATGTCGAAAGCGAGAATAAAAAATAGGGGAAGGGGAGGAAAATGGGATAGGATTGAGAGAGAGACCCAACCGAGGCTGTCAGGACCGCCTGATGATATAATTGCTGTTCAGGGGATGCACAGTTGTGTTTTGTGTTTATGGGTCTTTGTCGCCTTGTGTGTGTGTGTGTGTGTGTGTGTGTGTGTGTGTGTGTGTTGCACAGAGGGTAGTGAAATGCGTCTAGTGTGGCAGAAATATGTTAGTGCTAAGGTGCAAGCATTGTTTGCTCCCCCTCGCTTTCAGCTGCAGCCGCTGGCTAGCCCTCGTGGCGAACAGGGAAGCAACTTGAATAAGTCTTTACCTGCCAGTACACAGCCTCCTCACCATCAAGACTCCTGCTGTGCCTCCTCGTGGCAACACACAGTAACTGGGTGCCTCGTAGGCCCAGCCTAGACCAGCAGGAGATCTCGGAGTAGCAGTAGGCCCCAGAGGGACGGCACACAGGCCCACTGGCATGTGTACACGTTCTGGCGCCTACCAGCCATTGCCCCGCTGCCTTGCGGATTAACCTTGGCATGTATAAGGCTACGGGAGTAAACCCCAAACGAAAACTCTGTGGTGAAGCCCCGCATCAGGTAGACATGCTTACAGAGCTCCAACAAGACCCCAACGGTGGTATAGGCAGAAGAGGTGACCATGGAAACCCAACGACTACACCGGCGGACGAAGGCAATGCCTGATGGACAGGCTACTAAGGCGAAACCCAACAAACTGGGCTATCGGCAGTCCCTTGCAACTCTCCCTCTCCCCACTCGTTGCAACACTTGCACCACTGTATCAGGAAAAGGGAGATGTGTCGTTGCAGCCTGCATTCCTGCCTCACCACATATATCAACTCACGCACAGCCATCATCCAGCTCATCATACCTCTCATCATACCTCTCATCATCATCAAAACCCCTATACCCCCAAAAGTCCTATGGCGACGGACGAGTGGCGACGGGGACAGGCAGAGATGACTGCCGGGAGTCTCTAGTCACAACTCTGCACATGGGCGGCACAGATAAGATGGTCGTTTATGCACTGGGATCTAGGCAGCAGTGCAATCCGGTCCTCTCTTTGTGACTGATCAGCCCTTTCGAGGAGCCACTCTGCTCACCCCATATGACGAGGGGGCTAGAAAAAGTGTCCTAAACATAACCTGCTTAAAACCCAACCTAACTGGGCAACCACACCCAGTAAGATCATCCTTATGCGGTCGAAAACACAATCAAAATCACAGATCCAAAAACAAAAACAAACTATACAACCTCTTATGGTCGCTGCATGGAATGTCAGGACCCTACTGGATACTAACACAAATGAGAGTCCTGAAAGAAGAACTGCCCTTGTGGCAAAAGGGCTGGCGAGGTATAAAATCGATATAGCAGCCATTACTGAGTCCCGGCTCTTTGGTCACCTCAAAACTCACCAACCTAGGCGACAAACTTAATAATTTGTATCATTGTATCATAGCTGGATGATCGTCATACTCGATTCCGAGTGACAGCAAAGTAGTGAGTGTGTGTGTGTGTAACCTTTGACATTCATTTTTGTCACTTGTTTATTGAATAAAAACTCAAACCTTAATTAGGTGATGTAGTTAGTGACAGTGTAAAGTATTTCCAACCAGACAAAAAATTATGATATATGAAAATAAACCAAGTCCTTAAATGATTCAGATGCGTATAATTGGAAGCTTAAGTTGTCAGCTTTGAATATTTCGGGAAAAAAAATCACCTGGGTTAATCTTACAGAAAATACCCCAACTCCAAAATCTATTCATTTATGAAATGGTCCAGAGCTGTAGATATTTACTTCTGGCACCAGTGGACGTCACTTCTGAAATTTGGTCCTCGGTTGTCAGAAAATTTGTTTACGTTCAAAACCAAAAGTAAATCCTTTTTGGTTCATATTTCACGTACTAATGACCCTCACCCCTCAACTAGCAAAAATTATTGAGTGATTTGGCTTTTAAACTTTTCTTCAAAAAAATAATAGATGAATCAGGTAATCAGTGTTTCAGCTGCGTATTTTGGAAGTCATGATGTTCATCCACCAGAATTTTGAAAATTTCATTAAGCAGTTTTCAGATATGGCGAGGGTAAATAATAAAAAAATAGGAAAACCGAAAAAAAAATATTAAACCAACTTATGGCAATTACGTGAGCGCGCGTGCGCGCGCACACACACACACACACACACACACACACACACACACACACACACACACGTACGTCCTCTCTGCTTTTCTCTCCATTTTTCCCCATTACAATAACCGGAGAGCATCATGTTGTTGAAACTTTTTTTCCACGTTTTCTTTCCTATATCCCCTATTCGTCCTACGTGTCACCATCATCATCATCCACATCCTACACATCATAGTAATTGTCAATCAATCATTTTTCAATTTCTATCATCAACTTTTAATTTCCTCTCATTCCATCATGACATTTTATCTTGTTTTTCCTCTGCTTCCTTTCTCTACTACTCTCTCTCTCTCTCGCTCTCCTTATTTCTTAACTCTATAACTTCTTCCTCTAATCTCTACGTCGTTTCCTTGATAATTAATTTCTTTGCGTTATATCCCAAATCTTTAATACATTTTATACTATTTGCTTGTAATGTGTATCGTGTCAGCTTCAGTGTCCACAGATTTCTGGCCAGATTATTTGTATCTTCAAATTTATCATAAAAAATAAATAACGTGTAACTAATTAGTTTCATGTTTTATTTTACTTTCGATTATCATTCAGCTCAGAATATGCCTTGATGTCGACCAAACTATAACTCGCAGATAAAAGTTTTCGTAACTACAAACAAACAGACAAACAAATAAACAGTAAATGCTAACTCGCAGTGTTTCGCGTTCTCTGGAAAACTTTCAAATTCCGGCGTTTTTTTTTTACCCCATCGTCGAGCGTCTCCGCCAAACTTCCCGGGAAGTCATATTTCTCCCGCCAAAAACGGTCATTAAGAAACGCGAGGCGGGTCTTACTCGGTTCTTACACGGGCAGTTGAGTCTTACACAAGTCTTACATGACTGTTACATGAGTCTTAAAGAGATACAGAGGGTGGATTCTTCCTCGAATGATTTTCTTCACACACACATAGTTGAGTCTTACATTTAATTTTAGAATAATAACTGACCACACTGGTTAACCGACTGACCTCATTAGAGAGGTTATAATTTATTTTGTTAGCCAGGGATTAACCATGTCTTGTGTTAACAGGGAACAGCTCTGTACCTCTCTAAGGGATGAGCTGGAGCAGGTGAAGGAGGAGAGTATGAGGCTGGATAGACAATGCCGTCGAACAGTGGAAAGTCGTAAGGAGGGGGCGACAGGGGTTGTGGTGAAGACAAAAGCAGCGAAGAGTTCTAATTCTTTTTGTCTTCTGGAGGACGAATTGGACGGTATGAATGACAAAGTCAAGGTGAACACCGCAGTTGCCTCCACTCCTGCCTTTAACAGCGAACCTGGTCTCCCCGAGCAATGTGGCAGGGCTGTAAAAGATTCCCAGCCGAGAGAAGGGTATCAATGATAATGAATCAGCAAACCTCATGTGGTTCTTTGTTCTAATCATAATCTTATTACCAAAATGATTGGAGACAATGTAATTTAACAGGGTATACATTATGTAGTGATGTGGCGGGAGCACGAGCGTGATGGTATAGAGAAGGGCAGGCAGGCAGTCAGGGGGCTGCTAGTCGAAGGTCCCTCCACTTCACAAAGTGGTTTCAAAACAAACATTACAAACATGGATTGTTTCATAAAACTTTAGACGACAACAATGTCACTTTCAATTATAACAAAATGCTCATTTAATATACAGTGTCACAAGATTTACATAAAGGGGAGCTAGATCACTATCCTCTCACCACCGTCCAATATGTTTCACATCAATTATCGGGAAATTTTAATTATAATAGTTACAATTTCAATTCGAAATCACTTCGAGAAACACAAGTTGATTAAAAACTTACAGCATGGCTTTAATAGAGCGTTCGTGTCTGGTAAATTTATTATCATTCTTGCCAACTGTTTTCGAATCACTTGGCTATAGACACAATTACGATGTGATTTACATCGACTTTAGGAAAGCCTTAGACAGGGTCCCTCACGAAAGACTAATGCGTAAAGTGGAAGCACGTGGCATTGGAGGAGAGGAAATACTAAATTGGATTAGAGAATGGTTGAGGGACAGGAAGCAGAGAATCAGCATTAATGGCACCAATTATGGGTAGAGTAACGTCACTAGTGGCGTACCCCAAGGGTCAGTACTTGGACCGTTACATATCATTTACATTAATGACACAGATCTAGGCGTTGACAGCAACATGAGTAAATTTTTTGACGACACAAAAAAGGGCGTATAATTAAATCTGACAAGGACTCCGAAAAATTAATGGAAGACATAAACAAACTTTTTGTATGGACTGAAAATGATTTGGAAACCATTAAAGACGAGTGGAATAAATAACCAAACTCCATCATTAACTCGAACTCACTGAGAAACTCCAAACGTAGGTGATATGGGTATGGTGTAAACAGGACTGCCTAGTATGACGTCAGTAGTGGGGAAATTTCTTGAATCAATTATAGCAAATAGCATCCGATTGCATTTAGAGAAAAACAAATTAATCTACGACTCTCAACATGGGTTTACAAAGGGAAAATCTTGTCTAACGAATCTGCTGACGTTTTTAAGGAAAGTCTTCGAGGTAGTAGATAATGACGAAAATTATGATGTTATTTACTTAGACTTTAGCAAAGCGTTTGACAGAGTACCGCATCAGAGGCTTCTGAGAAAAGTTAAGGCTCATGGTATCGAGGGGAAAGTTTTAAATTTTATAAGATCATGGCTCACCAATAGATTACAGAGGGTCAGCGTAGATGGTGTTCAATCTGAGTGGGGTTGTGTAACCAGTAGGGTTCCCCAGGGGTCAGTACTGGGCCCATTCTTGTTCATAATCGACATAAAAGATCTAGATACTGGGATCAGCAGTGACATAACAAGTTTGCGGATGACACCAAAATAGGGCGGCAGATTAATTAAGGGCAGGATACAAATGCACTACAGGAGGATTTAAATAAACTGCAGGAGTAGTCAGAAAAATGGCAAATGAAATTCAACACCAGCAAGTGTAGCGTACTTAATATTGGAAGAACAAATACTGTCAATGTATACATCCTTAACAACATCAACCTAGAGAAGTCGACTTGTGAAAGAGACTTAGGGCCACTTGGAAGCCCGGACCTACGGCCTAGAAAACAGTCCGTTAATGTTCGAAATAAGGCAAACAGATATAAGGTTTTATATCTAGAAGTGTAAGTAATAAGAGTGCAGAGGTCATATTGCAACTATATCTTGCGCTAGTCAGGCCGCACCTCGATTATGCTGTTCAGTTCTGGTGCCCTTATTATAGAATGTATATCAATTCACTGGACTTGGTGCAGCGAAGAATGACGAAAATGATTCCGGGACTTAGAAACTTTCCATAACAAGATAGATTAAAGAAACTAAATTTGCATTCCCTAGAAAGACGAAGAGTGCGGGGAGATATGATAGAAGTATTTAAGTGGGTGAAAGGAATCAATAAAGGGGATATAGATAAAATTCTTATAATATCCGAGCAGGATAGGACTCGTAGCAACGGTTTTAAGTTGGATAAGTTTAGGTTTAGGAGGGAGATAGGAAGGAACTGGTTCACAAATAGGATGGTGGACGAGTGGAACAAGCTTAGCAGCTTTGTAGTAAGTACTGGAACGCTGGGAAGTTTTAAAAGGAGGCTGGATAGATTCATGGATAATAGAGAGTGGTAGTAACTCTCGACAGGAGCTGCCATGCACAGGCCAATCGGCCTATTGCAGACTCCTTATTTTCTTATGTTCTAATAGGCAGACAACCTCTACCGGTAACCTGAGAACCTCTACCAGTGACCTGACAACCTCTACCACTGACGTGGCAAGTAGGACGTTGACTCGGTGACCTGTGGGTGTGAGAGGAGGTGGTGAGACTAGCTGTCATGCCCTTCCCTCACTATAACATGGCACATAAAATATTCAGGGTAAACCTCTGATCCTTCGACATAAAAATGGAGTTTTTCGAGCAGGGAGAAGCTGACAGAGCTTCACTACCAGCAAATTCTTATGAATATTGTAGTTTGGCTTAGTCTTCCTCCCTCTTCCCCCACCCACCCCTCCGTGGGTGACGCGGTGCCCTCTTGCGCTTCCTGATAGCTCTTGTTCTTATTCTTTCTCCCATGACTCTTGAACTCTTATTTTTCACCGTGACTACTGCGGTTCTATTCTTTACTAAGAGTACCAACGTGCCCCTTAGGGAAAAACTGAGACAATCTACTCCCGGAAGAACATGTCAGAGTAGATGGTAAGTGAAAAACTAAAGACAAAATAAAAAAAGGAAAAAATATGGAGACACAGCATTTCGTAAGCAAACAAGAGAATTATCCATATACCACAGCTGCCTCTAGACCTCCAGAGGTTCAAAGTATAATTCACAACTTAAGGTCCAATCATTAATACCATGGAAGTTAGAGTCACGTGATGGGGATTTATATGGCTTACCTAGAGCGTCTTACATAAGTGCTATTGTCGACTTTTCTCTTACTCATTAACTCATAAAGAAACACATATTTATCTCTAATAATAACCTAACGCAGACACAAGCGAGGGTTACTTGTGTTTGTTTTCTAAATATAACATAAAAACGAGTAAATAACGCATACTCTTGTTTATCACACGGCGAGTAGAACCACTTCTCACTACATAAAGATAACTTGTAAACTTTAATGTACTTTAGAATGACAAATATTTTCGCTTGTTGTTGTAGAGGAGGGGTAGGGAAGGGGGGTGGAGGTGAGGCAGGAGGAATAGAGGTGGGGCAGGAGTGAAGGAGGAGCAGGAGGAGGGGCAGGATGAGCAGGAGGAGTGGAGGTAGGGCAGGTGGAGGCACGGGTGTGGGCGAGTATG
Source organism: Homarus americanus (assembly GCF_018991925.1). NCBI lineage: Eukaryota > Metazoa > Arthropoda > Malacostraca > Decapoda > Nephropidae > Homarus > Homarus americanus. The sequence continues at coordinate 286,928 of NW_024720818.1, read as the reverse complement.
AGGAAGCCATCACACAACGGAGATGGATTGGCAGATGGTTCCTCCTGTGGTGACGGTCATATTGTGCGTGTTTTCTTTCGATTAACAAATTATTTATATCACTATAATCTGCACGCGCGCGCACATACACACACACACACACACACACACAATAAGAAACTTACACATTTCTTTTTAAGACACTATAGCACCATTAAAGCAAGTTGATTAAAACTTATATTGCATTTGAGAAAAAAATTAACAATTCAGTTACAACGCCAACATTAATATTTGTGAAGGTGTAAAAGACAGACTGATTTTATTACGTTGTGGGAGAGGAGCCCGAGGGGGTGGGTGGCGACGTAGCGAGGAGGACGATGACACAAGACAGTGTTGGAGAGTACAGTGGAGGGATACAGACCAAGAGGACGACCGAGAAGTACGAAAGCTAATGTAATGGTGTAATTGGGGTCCCACTTGGTATTAAAACTCGAGTGAATGGATGGGGATGGTACAGAATCGACGGGAATGGAATGAACTTGTGCTAGCGGCTCAAGAAACACCGGTGTGAATAACTTGTAATATAATGTAATAGTGCCTTGTATTAATTATAACAAGGCAAACTCACTTAAAAAACACATAGATGTAGAGTGTAATAAAAATGTAAAAAGAAAAACATAAATCTTAAAACTGACAGCCGCCATTAAGGTTTCAGAAACCCATAAGTCAGCAAAACTTCTCCATTCTCGTCTTCCAGGAATGAATCCAGCAAACCGTGTTCTTTCCTTGCCCTCTTGGTCTTTGTTCTGTGAGGCTGCTGTGTTGTTTTCTTGCCTCTCAAATATATTTTTCCATGAACTGCTTTCAGGTGGTTTGCTTGTTGTCTAATGGAGTGTTAATTATTTCAATTCATCTGCTTTTGTCTTTTGTCTTCCTTGATGGAAATATTCAAAGTAGACTGATTTGGGATCGCCAAATGTTCACAGTGTCAACAGCGGACGATGGCTTATGCTGTAATATGCGTTTTGTCCACAACAAAAACAAACCTATCAATTTGGTTTACATTGTGAAGTTGATTATAGTTTAAGATGTGCCCATGTTGTCCACATCGATCGATATTTCTGGGTGATTATGTCCATCGACAGTTATTTCTGAACTCTGATGATTTCACGGCTAAAAGAAAAGGATTTAATGCTGGAGGATTATAATATAACTTTTGGTAGCAACACCGCGACGGTAACAGCTTGCTTCCCAATGTCAGAGGTGTCATAAGTCATTATTACTTTCCCAAGGAGTTTCCCCATCCAATATACACAGACCCGGTGTTCAATTTTAAATTCCTCGGACCCCCACCTTAAAGATACCGGTACTTTTTGGAGTGGGTGTACGATTCATTCATCCCAAATTAAGAAAAATAACAGTAGGACACATATATTTTTTGAGTCCTAGGATACACAAATGTGCATATTAAAACTGAAATCAATCTGACTTACTCTTAATTTATATAATGAGTCACACGTTGGTAACTCATTAACTTACAAGTGGATCAAGTTTCAAAGTGAGATGTTTAATTCCTCTTGTTCTCTTTCCCTCATTACTCAACCTCCTCCTGGCTAACACTCATCCCGTGCTCCTAGAACAGACATTCCACCTGAAGATGTTATATATCAGCGCTTGCTAACTCTCAACAGTTATTACCAAGTTATCTGCAAATATTAATTTATTTTTTCCCGTTAATGCCTTTCACTACTATAATGAACAGTAGCGAGCGAGTGTTGTCTTGACTCCCACGCTGGTACCTAATACTTCACCCTTATGTCGTGCTAAGTCGCCCTCCAACTCTAAGAACCAATTTCCTCTCAAACATTACCTGTCCTTCATATACTTTCACACTCCACTAAATCTGCAACACAAGGTCTCTCGGCTCTGTGTCTGATGCCCCCAAAAATGTTATTACGCTCTTTACTAAAATATTTCTTGTATGATTTGCATCTAGCTATTAACAGTGTGTTGTTAGTGCTCTTTCAGCTTCCAATCACTCAGGAAGCGGTGTGCAGCGTAAGAAGACAGACGCTGGGAGCTTTAGCTGTTTTCCTTACTATTGTGTGTTTTCCTGATGCTGCTGCCGAGTTTTACCACATCTAGACCCCCAGTTAGCGTTACTTAAATTACGTAAATAAGAGCAAGTTTCCCAATGAAGTATTACTCAAGATGATTTTACATTTTGATTATATTGCCACATTACTTATGAATGTGTCAGGCTCTTAGTATGAGAGATCAGACAGTCTAATTTGAGAAAAAAAATATTTTCCCTCTAGGCTGTTTTATTGTATTAATGGATAAATTTTTAACAACATGCACAACAGATGGTTTCTGTGGCTGGTGAAATTGAAGGTTTGTCACAGAAGAATTTCATCTACTCTCCCATTCTTGTTATGCAACAATTTATGTACTAATACGTAAGCGATACACAGGTGATACACACGTAACAATTAGGTGATAACACAGGTTAGCTACATTTCTTAAACAGCTGGTATGTAGGTCAAGCATGAATAATACAAAGATCGTACTGAGACCACACGGACATGAGGCACAGAGAACAGAGATGAAACTGACATACTGCAGATCAAAGAAATCACACAATTATAAACCAGGACATAGATTCTCGAATGATAGTATATTTAACAGTTTATTTATCTGGAGGTGAGACACGGGTATCTAAATAACTTATTTAACCAGCTATATAAGGCGGAAATACTGGTGTTCACCTCAGAGGGAAAAAATAGCATTTGTATCGTTGAAAATCGGGCAAAATCTCTCCCTCAGAGAGAAAACAAAAACAAGAGAGGCTGAACTATCCATAATCAGTATTTTAATCCTCTTATTCTGATGAACGCCCCCCCCCCCCTCTATCCTCTCCACCCCTCTCACTCCCACTCCGGGGTAAAAATCATTATCTCTCCCCCAAGTACTTTATTAAGTCTATCACTTTATCTAATTAGTACTAAACAATAAAGCAGCATTGCATAGTTTTACTTGTTGACCAAAATCTCCCTCATCTCCGCTATCTCCGCTCCACACCTGAATAGTAAACCCGTAAGAAACTATCAAACACGCCTACCCGAGCCATCCTTGTGTCTGCAGCCTCTCTTATAACGCATGATAGTTCGCTCATTCGGGTGCGGGCTGACGTCGTTAGCTACACGGACATGATCTGTATTTGCATAAACGTGCAGTAATAATGGCCGCCAGGCTGCTCAGTTTTTTCCCCGCCTCTTAAGCGGCCAGGTAAAAATATGTGTGGTCACGGCTGCCCGAGTATGGCCCTCCGTGTGTTGTGTTGTGTGCCATCATGAACATACAGTACATATAATGAAATTCATCACGCTAAATATGGAATGCTCCGAAATAGCAAAAACTTCAACAGGTTACATTTCTCGAAAAGTATAAATCATTGTCATTACTATTAACCTAACCAAACATAACATAACTTTATCTAACTAAATTTGGGAATAATTTACTTATGTTATAAAAGTAAGCGACGTGTTAAATGAAACAAACCTAATATCTTACCACAGATGAGATAATAAACATGTACTTATTGTCACAACCAAAAGTCATCCTTCACTATCAAGAATATCAGATACGTCTTATGATTTAATCTCACCATTATCCCTATTGAGTGATACATAAACCATATATCGAAAGCCTGGTCAGCTGGTAACGGAGTCAACAGAGGAGAAGAAGTGTGCACCTTTAGACGACAACTACAACATTATCTCAAAAACGTATTCATTTACACAAAATGCTATACCTAAGACTGGGTGTGTCCCCGCTGGCAGGGAACACCTTGGAGAATGAATATCTGTCGGTTTTATATCAATTTTTTTGTATTTATTTGACCTGATGAGTAAAAAAACATCAGTACAATATTAGAAACTACAAACTCACTCTACCAAACCATGACATCCATTACTTCAGTTTCCGGTCATGATTCCCGCCTGGGGCAACAGTGTGAACAAAAGGAAGTGCATTTGTTGTGTAAGCACTGTGTTGTGGGCGTTGGTTGAGCCCGCCCCTGACTATTTGCATTACCTGTCAGATAAATAATCCTAAAAGTCTACGTGCTTTTTTTTAATATATAATGTCATCTGGATGTATGAGAGAACACAAATACAACTGATATTTGTCTACAATATCAATAAAGTAAACTTACATGCTTCCTACGCCTCGTTACAGCACACTATAAATTAAACGGTGCAATTATTGTACACTTATATGACTCATAAACCTTGACACTATGGAGATTATTTTTCGTTCAGGCACATCCATGATAAGTTGTGAACAGCTTAACTTTGGTCAGGTGGGGTACAGTATATCGGGAGACAGAAGCAGGCCAACCTGAGTTATTGTATACAATAGTTGTTCACCCATTACTACTACCAACCATCCGTCCGCCCGCCCGCCCGCCCACTCACCTGTCCGCCTTTCCGCTCACTCTATTGTCCACCTGCATCCATCACCCGCTGTCACACAACCAAAACTTCCCACTCCAGCAAAACATCACTTTATATCCAGGAATGTTAATAAAATACGTTCCGTGACTGGACTAAAAGTGTTAGAAAACGTCCATACTTGTAGTTCTTATTTTCAGCCTCCACCTCCTCCTTCATTTACTACATAAGAGTGTCAGATCTTCATTTAATCTACTCTGGCTATAATGCTCAGTGCTCTAGTGCTTAATTCATGATACTTGGAACGAAAAACTCCATTGAACTCATGTCAAGATGATACAACTCTTCACACGAATATCACATGACTTTCACTTTGCACCTCGATGGTGAACTTTCCTCCTCATAAATGTTTTTCACCTTCCTCATAAAGGCTACGGCATATCCTGAGAATTAGTGAATGAAGACATACAGAACATCCACAAATTATAATTTTCTCCTATAAAGTAAAAAGCGAGTTTCGGGTGAATATAGGACACTGGTATCACAAGGCGGTCTCGTAGTGTCTTGTAATAAGTGTCGTAATTTAACCATCTAACAGAGATAGAAAGGGTAATGTAACTTCCCCCTTTAGTAAGTCACGGTACTCGTTCACCTCATCGTTCCCAAAGTCTATCACGCAGGGCCTACAGTGTGGCATTCCCAATTTGCATCAAACACGTCTACCAACTGAACACAAGACAAGCGGTATTTGCTTCATAACATTTCGATGCAAAACCGAACACGCAACTGCTGACACCATAAAATAAAAAAATTACGTATTGCATTCATATCGCGATATAAGTCAGTGTGTTCATGGAGTTATATCCCCTGATTATGTTTCTGCCAGAATCTAGGAACTGTGCTTAGCCCTCCTGGACACGCACCAGATCCAGGAATATAAAACACCTTTGTGTTATACACCATCTTGAGGCCTCGTATCTTACATCACAACAGTTGCTCCTAAAGATTACCCGTGGGAAGTTTAATGTCGCATTATTCAAGAACCCACAGCATTACAAATTATTTATTTGAGCCAATGATGGAGAATTTCGATTGAAAATTCTTTATTGTTTAATGACTTGTAGACCATAAAACGTTATTGGTGTACGAGTAAGTCTTATTCTCCGGGGCGAGTGTGTCTCTGACTTGTGCGCCTGTGGCTTACGTCCCGGCAACACAATTTGTTTCAATCAACTTGATGAAATGCAACAACGTAAGTGATCACGTTCATCGACCCACGACGAGTAAGGAGGGGAGGGAGGGTGAGGAATTACTTCGAATTCAAGGTTTTGTGGATATTTTCTCTACCATGAAAAATTTCCCCTAAGATGTTATAACTTTTCAGAGCACTGGGATGAGTTTCTTCCTGTTTCTGCCACACTGACTTAGTTGCAGCGTCGCCTCCCACACAACAGGTGCCAGAAGAGTGGCCGGGGGTGGCAAGGGATCAGTCATGAAACAAAATCCCGCTATAGAAAAAAACAAAAACAAACATAACGTCCTCAGTTAACATTGTTAAGTCACGCATAGATCATATAGGATACCATAGCAGTCCAAGGTTACATTAAGCTCACAGTCCGTAAACTTCAACGTCTGGATATACTGTAGACTTCTTGTAGAGCAAATATTACTTACACCGAAACATTGGAACGTAGCACCGAAGACGTAACTTATAGACCTGTAAAAGCAGAGGATTGCACATACACAAATTTCCGTTTATACAAATGTTTACTGAATTATATCTCCTTATAATACTTCTTAGAAGGATCGAGGAAGTGCACCGAGTTCCAACAAGTAGAAGTGAGATATTGTAACTTTTTGACGAATATATTCACCCTAAAAGACCTCGATATGTAACATCATTACTTAGCCTTGTTAAAAGTACTCACAGTAGTTTATGTTGTTTTGAACTTTGTTGAAAATTTAATACAAATTCTCACTCAATCATTGACTTCCGTATTACTGTCCAATCTTAACTATTGTTACCTGTAGTCAATTTATATAAGTGATTTTTGGTGTTCCTAATTGCTCTTCAGGAACTAAATTTTTCTCACACAGCTTTAATGAAATACAATAATAAAGCCACAAACGCCTCCCTCGAGCTACGTCCAGGGAGGAAAGGTGGAACAGTGTGTGTCCGCTGTCCCTAACTTACAACATTTTCCTAAACACTAACAGCTATTCAATTGAGAGTTGATTAACTTATCGTACTCTCAGAATTAACTCAGTTTCACCGCAGTGCCTCCCAACATGGGCACTGGTGGACGCCTGCAGAGTGACCAATATTGGGAAAATCTCTGTGGGAGGTGCTGGGACTGTAGTAGGTTCTAGGACAGAGATGCTAGAAATATAGATAGTGCTAGGACTGAGGTAGGTGTTAGGATTGGGGAGGTGTGCTAGGACTAGGGAATATGATACAACTACAAAAGGTGCTATAGGACATAGGGAGGCATTAGTGCAGCAAGAGGTGCTAGGACTGTAGGAACTGCTAGGAGCGAGAAAGGTACAAGGACTGAGGGAAGATTCAAGTCCAAAAGAATTCCAACCAGATCTTTGACTTGGTTCGAATAAGTTAACTCCCTTTACACTTTACCAAGACGTACAGTACACCACTAACACCGGGTTTCTCTACCAAGTCCAAGTGAACACCATGAAGTGAATCAAAGCAAAACACACGATATGATATTTAATCTGGCTGTTAAATTTGTATGGTTTCAGATGGCGTCACAAGTCAGGAAGGTCGTCTCCCGTTGTAACCTACATGGCCGTCTGGATGTAACTAGAATTTATAATCAAACATTAAACACCCGATCATTAAATACCAACTTGTATGAGAAGAATCTTTTCACAACACGTCTGTACCGGTGGGATCCATGTTTATTGAATTAGGTGACGTCAACTCCGTCACCTTCAATGTTCAATCCTAGACAGTCTTCCGTGTTTTGATGTATTAAGTGTGGTAGGCAGTTTTGTTCCTCAGCCAGCAGTCTAAGACCCCATAGCGATATTATTTAGCCTCAGAACGAGATTCTTCCGCCTGATTATTGTAATTTCCTACAAAACAATACCAAAAAAGCGTTGGAAATAATGGGCCGAGTCACAACTGTATCCGATTTGCTATTTGCTCTGAATTATCAACTTGTATAAAATAGTAAGAGCAAAGTTTACATTTTTGTCCAGTATTTATGGATTTATCAAATTGATAGAGAAAAACAGCTGGAATTTGGTGATAGCCCACTCGCCTCCATCATCTATCGGTCTTTGCAATAGCAGGTCAGAGCCGAACACCACTCAAATATGAAATCTTTACCGCTCTAACATATTCAAGCTATTAAACCCGAATCTTATCAGTTATTATTGTTTTACTCAGGGTTTTCGTTACGACTCATCCCTGATAAACAATGAACATGTCTGTCCTCCGAGCAATTAATTTCTACTCTGTAATCCCCATTTGTTCTTCTCTGTTATGTGTAATAATGTTATATCTCCTACTGCACGTTGCTCACCCATCAGACATCCACCCATGATGGCTTACACTGTATCTTTACGGTGGATTATGATAGATTAAATAAATACCAAAGTTAAACTCGATAGATTAAATAACTATTGCAGTCAAATTATTGCTACCATTTACTGCACTAAAAAATAATAACACTTGCCAGAAACTAACTAACAAACACCAATAACTACACAGTACTACTACCATTAACAAGATGACGTCATCGCATGTCTTAAGAGTTCATCTTTATCAAAGTTTCAGTATCTAGTATGGATGGTATTTCAGGGACGGCATCTTAAGTTACGATAAAACATTTATGTGACAGAATACAGGGCTTCGAAAACATAAACATAACGGTCGGAAAGTGTTTGCTGAGGCAGTGAAAGGCGTTATAAAAACACACCTTATCACATATATTGACTGTCTCAATATACTTCATCTAATCGTCTTAATATCATACATCTTTCTGGCACCTTATATAAATCTTATCAACGCTTATAATTTTCGTAACCAATGTATATAAAATATATTCTGTCTGTGAGTCTGTTTGTAGCCTATGTTTCTTGTGCACTTTCATAGTTTTAAAGATAGAGCCGAAATTTGGTAGGGAGGTGCGGGTGGCAAGGCAATTCAATTTTGCAGATTAAGTATCTATATATTTCCATATACTTTGGAGGTTTACAACTTCAAACTTGTGGAGAAATGTTGGGACAAATGCTCCCTCAGGCAGGCTTCTTCAGCATGCCACACTTATCCCCTTCCCACTCAGAAGCTCCCGAACGCTGCCAATCCTTAGCCCTGCATTACTCTATTCTCGAACCCCTCATCTTAAAAGCCCATCTAATTTATAACATGTAACCTTATACACCAAAGTTCACATAATACATCTCAGTCTTCTCCCACCAAATTATCATTGTGATTATTCCAGAAAAAAAAGAATGGTTCCACTTAGGTTTTCGGATTCGGTCAATAAAACACCACCAACTGCGATATTTTGCGTTCTATACCAACATATCCCAACACCACTCACTACACCACTCACTCACTATATCACTCACATACTACACTACTAACTCACTACACCACTCACTCACTTTCATCAATAACTCACTAAATCACTCTCATACTACACCACTAACTCACTACACCACTAACACTCTACACCACTAACTCACTACACCACTAACACACTGCACCACTAACACTCTACACCACTAACTCACTACACCACTAACACACTACACCACTCACTCACTTTCATCAATAACTCACTAAATCACTCTCATACTACACCACTAACTCACTACACCACTAACACTCTACACCACTAACTCACTACACCACTAACACACTGCACCACTAACACTCTACACCACTAACTCACTACACCACTAACTCACTACACCACTAACACACTACACCACTCACTACACCACTCATCCTCATACCAGGCTGCCAAAATGGTGTTAAAAATCTCTCTCCCCCCCCAGTCGATTTCTCTTCATCTTCTCTGTTTCCTCAGAATTCATATATAAGTTGAATTATTCCTTCTTCTAAAGGTCTCCCACTTCCTCCACAACCTCCCTAAGTGCAAAATTTTGTTCTACACAATATATTCATTCCCTAAATCCTCCTCCCGCTTTCTCGCACGTGAGACTTTATGTCTTCTGTCTCACAATATCGATGAAAAACTCGCCAGACGCCTTAGGAACTGTTTCAAAAAGATTTAGTTCCCAGTATTGTTTCTATTTATTCTTGAAAAAAATATTATTTCTAGAGTAATCAATGCTTTATCTACTCCATTACTAATTCATTTCCTCTTTGAACCATCTCACTCACTCCATCATTAACTCGACATGATTCATTCTTCACCTGAGTACCGACCCCCATTCATTACTGTTATCCTGTCTCTCCACACCCTCACCTACACTCGTACCCACCACATCGTCTCCTTCAAATGACTCCACAACATTTTAATCTCGCTCGCTCACCCGTGTCAACACCGCTCAAGTTCTCATTCAGCTTATTATAAAAGAGTTGTGCCTCACACTTTCTTGCCTCCGTTTCTCGAGTTTTATCCTTCCTGCTCTCTCATCCTTGTTCCTTGCCCTTGAGCATCATCACAGTCCTCGTTATTCCTCTCACGTGATCAGACTATTCTCCACTCAGACCTCTCATGCAGTTGTTATCCTGTGTAACTACCCATAATATATTATCTATGTTCCTCCTTATTCTGTTTTCCCCCTTAATCCTACACCATGGACACCTCAGGCGGTAAACAACGATTCTTAACCTTATTGATATTTGAATCTGGAAAAAGTGCTCCATCTCACCTGTTGTGGCATCTGTTGTACACAATTAGCGCTTTTCCCATTTTTGTTTCTCATCGAATTTGCAGATTTTCCGGTTAATTCAAAATCTGTTTTCTGACCCTTTATCTATTCATTCAGTTGGCTGGTCACGACACGCTTCTCCCATATTTACAATCTTTCTTTTGTCTTTTGAAGCTGAAAACACGACTTTTAACTTCCACTTCCCCACCACTGCACAGGACGCATGCAACTGTTACAACAATTTTAGTATTTTGTATTTATAGCAACTGTTATGTCCTTAAATTGTACACTGTTTCCACACCAGTGATTCCTCCATCAACACCACCTTCCTTAAATGATCATCTCTCTCACCTGTTATAATTCAAAAAAACTATTGGGTCCTTTTCACGCCAACTATCACTGTCGACCTTAGTTACTTGCTTTGGCTGGAACACGTGGTAACAACTTCCCATCTCAAATGTGTGTTGTATACATGACATATGGAATTTCAATTGTTGATTTTTGGTTTCAGAAAATCAATGATAAAAATAATTGTACTAAAGCAATTAAATAAAAAGTCTCAAAATTTAGTGCATATCGTGTATAATGTGATGGTACAGTAGTTGATCTTGTTCTTATATTTCTCCACGTAATGAAATGAAATGACTATTAAATATTGTAATTTTTCTGGATGTTTCTAAAATCAATAACTTTTCTGAATTCTACATTTACATGATGCGTACCCACTAATTTAAAGGAGCTCTTCACCTTTTCACAAAATACAAATGGTAGAACACTTATACTCCATCGACTGAATGCAAAAACAATAAGAACATGACGTATAGTAATACTGTGTAAGTAAATTAATTACGTATATGGAGAAATATAACAACACGATACAACTCAAACAACATACAATTAAACTACGGGGCAATATATTTAATTCATTCAAAAAAGCAATAATTCTGATAATAAAAAGTAGAAAAATATTAAAATTCAAGTTAAAATTTTATATAATTCGAATACTAAACTAGACACTGTTGTCACGGCCAATACGTCCATTAGCTACCAGCTATGGCATTAAGTGACAAGGACCCGAGACGTTCATTACTCACTCTTAACATTATTGTAACTCATCCAAATTTAAATTTATAGCCACATTTACCACTCTAATGATCTTCCTTTCATTGTAATATATCCCACCAGCATTGTGCCTAGACAGACGAACCCTCACCGAGAGCCGCAGACGGTCGCTGGTCTCAACCTGTCGATGGCCAAAGCTTTCAAGAGGAACTGTGTATGAGGACTTAATATTTTACGACGAGAGAAACCATGACCATAATACTGCACTACCCCTTTTATAACTCCCTCTTGCTGACTGCTAGAAACACAGAGCATCTATTATTTATGGCCAGATTCCCAGATTTCGCTTTAATTATTCAGATATGAGCATATAGTAGTGGGGGCTTCAATACCCTCCCTGGCCACAGTGAACAAAACCAGCCAGACCTCACCTGTAGCAGGATATTATATATATATATATATATATATATATATATATATATATATATATATATATATATATATATATATATATATATTAGCCTTGTCAAGTATTTGTCCTTAGTCTGTACTCACCCCTGAAGATGTGAACTACACGAAATTGGGAACTTCGTGTTTTCTTGTTTCCTTGTGGTTATCAGCATATATATATATATATATATATATATATATATATATATATATATATATATATATATATATATATATGTGTGTGTGTGTGTGTGTGTGTGTGTGTGTGTGTGTGCACGCACGCGCTAAGCACAACGTGATATGAAGCGTCTAGTCCGGTAGCATTAAAGCTAGCCCTTGTGGTGAAAGGGGAGAGCCGAGTGCGTAAGTCTCTTCGCTGCCGGTACACAGCCTCTCCATCACCAAGACCCTTCAGTGCCTCCTCGAGGCACCGCACGGCAACTGGGTGTCTTGCAACCCCAGGCAAATTCTGAAGGGAATTTCGGAGCAGAAGTGGGCCCCAGAGGTACGGCGTGTGGACACACCCTGACGCCTATCAATCACAGTTGATTAGTCCGGGAGGACATAATGCTAGGGGAGATCGCCCTACACAAAACTGAGGTTGGGTGAACTGAGTCAGGTAGACTTCGACAGACTGGAGCCCTGGCAGCCCCCTGCAATCCTAGTCAACTGAAGGTCGTTTTGAGTCTGCTATTGCCATTGGAACCTGGCGATCAGGACCAAGCTGGTGCTGGTGGGATCAGCGCACCCCCACTGTCACGACACTCCTTTCACCGCGCACAGTCACTAGCCCGCGTCCTGCAAGAAGGCAGGGTAGGGGTGATGGCCGTTGGCTCACCGTGGCCGTCAAGGTATCCCAAAATGCGGCGGTGCTTGGAACACCCGCACTCTACTGGACACCCAAGAGACAAGGATAATACCTCGAAGCGCATGGACATTCTATATACTAGTACAATATTTATGGACATTTTATATATAAGTACAGCATTATCATTATCTCTGCATAAATTGGCGGATTTTGAAGAACGTTAGCTCTTATGGCGATGAAAGGCACCCAGCCATACATGCCTCGGCTTAAATCAGTCAAATGAAAGTGTTCTTGGGGATATATCTTTGAATTAAAAAATAAATAAATCTTCGGGGAAGTACACACGATTCACCTGTTTCCAAGGCCTGTGTGTGTGTGTGTGTGTGTGTACAGGGTGGTGTAATGCGTCTAGTGTGGCAGCAATATGTTAGTGTTAAGGTGCAGGCATTGCTTGCTCCCTGTCGCTTTCAGCTACCGCCGCTGGCTAGCCCTCGTGGTGAACAGGGAAGCAACTTGCATGAAACTTCCCCTACCAGTACACAGCCTCTTCACCAACAAGACTCCTGCTGTTCCGCCTCGTGGCAACACATAGTAACTGGGTGCCTCGTGGGCCCAGGCTAGACCAGCAGGGGATATCGGAGTAGCAGTGGGCCCCAGAGGGACGGCACATAGGCCCACTGGCATGTGGACACGTCCTGGCGCCTACCAACCATTGCCCCGCTGCCTTGCGGATTAACCCGAACGAAAATCTGCTGTGGAGCCCCGCATCAGACAAGCGCCAACGCCGGATAGACGCTACCACCCCCCCCCCTCACTCGATGTAATAATAATAATAATAATAATAATAATAATAATAATATTAATAATAATATTAATAATAATAATAATAATAATAATAATAATAATAATAATAATAATAATTAAAGATTTATTGAAAGAGCTTGGCAGCCAGAAGGCTGAAAATATACAGTTACATATTTGGGGAATGGGTTTCGAATTACAAATAATATACAAGTAACATAAGTGATACAAATAAGCGCCAACGCCGGATAGACGCTACCACCCCCCCCCCTCACTCGATGTAATAATAATAATAATAATAATAATAATAATAATAATAATAATAATAATAATAATAATAATAATAATAATAATAATAATAATAATAATAATAATAATAATAATAATAATAATAATAATAATAATAATAATAATAATAATAATAATAATAATTAGCAGTTTTTATTAGAAAGAAGCACGGCATGTAGAAGGCTGAAAATATACAGTTACATATTTGGGGAATGGGTTTCGAATTACAAATAATATACAAGTAACATAAGTGATACAAATAAGATATATAATAACTAGATGGGGAAAAGCTCAAACTACAGTGCATTTCAACATAGTGACAGTGCAAGAAGTAGCCCTCCACACGTGCAACATCTGTGAACAACTCTGCCGGTCATGTATCGGCCTCTTTCGTCACCTCAAAACTCACCAACCTAGGTGACATCTTTAATTTTACACACACACACACACACACGTATACACAAAACCACTCATATGCCGCAGAACACTGCTAAACAAGCTGGTACTACACAATTATAAATACAGAACACTGATGATTTACAAATGAACAGAGGAATGACAACTAATCCAATATCGTCTCAAATATTGTGCCGTGTATCTACGTATTAAAAAAAATCATTGACAATCTCGATAGAAATGGAAAAGTTGTGATGCAAACTGCTTCTCTAACTTGGCCGTCTCATCGTTTTGCCAGTTACGAGATCAACCATCTTGATATTTACATCCAAATATATCGTAATGACTTTAAATTCGTGAAATCTTTGTTACAAGACCAAATTAATCATCGAGCATCTTAAATTATTAGTAAGTAGAGTAATTGAGGTATTAAAATGGTCATATTGAAACAGGATAATAAAGCGTAATCATTGTACTCACCAGCCGCATGTGTCATCAGCGAGTTGTAAACATCACCGTTTTCTATGCTGCTTTTTGATACACCCGACCTACTCTTCAGCTAATTCATCCTTTAAAAGTCGTAATTTCTCCTGTTCTGTCATCATTCTTACACACGACAGTAAATAGTACACTCATTGATGATATTTATGGTTAATTACCATCACAATTGGTCCTGGCATTAGAGATATGCACCCAAAAAATACAAATAACACATACTTTACACTCGAGAAAGAGGACTTGCGACTGACTGCTTCGAAATGTAAGATGTTACCCTTCACCACAGCCCCTGATTGGTCAGAGTCAACCCTCGATAGTTCTAATTGGCCATTCTTACTTTTCCTTCACCTGATTCGTCACTGCCTTCTCGCTCAAAGTTATACTTGCTGTAGCTGTGCATTTTGCTCGATATCAAGCTCATGTATGTTAATCAATCTATCAAATCTGTTAATTGAAATGCTGCATCAAAACACCTTATATAAATTTATAATTTTATCAGACAGCAATATAAATAAGGCAAATATTTTTACTTATGTTGAATCACTACCACACGTTGGTATAAAGAACAAATAACATCAAGTAACATAATACTGTTAACCTTAAGTCTTATTCATGCGTTCATAAAGCTTGGATTGGTTAAATATGATAGTATTAAGGCATAATGATAAAACAAAATGAAGGCTTGTTTCCAAACCACGCGAGCAATGCATGTAAATGAGTGTTGTCTAAATTAAGGGCGTGAATATAAATTTACCACTCGTCAAATTACAATGATTAAATGTTTAACTCAATGTTCACCTGTTATTTACTGTAGTTTGGTCATGAACACCGTGTTCACAAGGTCACGTGTACATTAGAAGATGGTTTTTATTCATACAAAAGTTGTCATGGCTAATGGCGGGGTAGTGAGTTGCTGAACAGGTGAAGTAAGAGGTGTTTATTTAATTTTTGACGAATTTTCAGGTTGGAACACAAGACTTATTCACGACAACAACTTCAGATGGTGGCTTGAGTCTACAGTATGTCTTGTAGGAAATATTGTCAGGTATTAGGGGAAGACCACTTGTCCTTTACCTTGCGGAAAAAAATCAGAAGTTAGTCACACCTGGAAACTTATCTTTCGTATGCCCTGATGAATCAGATACAGAAACAAATATGAAACACACAATCGAGGGAGTTGGTGGTCCTCCAATGTATCTAGTTGGCTGAGAGAGGGGCAAAGGCTCTAAGTGTTTAAGCACGGAACCTGTGTTTACCTCAATTGCTATAAAGTTATGGAATAACACTGGGAAATGATATTCTGTATAATCAATCAAGTTACCTGGCAATTAATTTGTGAATTATTAATGATCATTAAGCCCATAGTATTAAAGATTTGAATACTAGACAGCCTCCAGGTGTGTATATGTACATTGAGTGCCTTGAGGTGTACAGTATGTGTACATTGAGAGCATCCATGTGTTTGAGCGCCTCCTGGTGTATGTGTACATTGACAGATGACCCCCAGTGTTACGAAGGAGCTGAGAAACCATAAGATCTACTTTAATGCATTAATGGTGACTCTGGGGAACCTTAAAGGTAGTTTTCTGTCACTCGAAAGGTGGAAATATTTAAGATTAAGATTTTGAACTGTCCAGAGAGATGTGTCTGAACCTTTGTTTTTTGTTAACAAGTATTTAAACTAACCTAACATGAGCGCTTAAAGACCTTTGTGTTGAACAGCAGGTATACATTATGATACAGTATCTATCGAGCTGTCTGTATACTAAACTTACCTCACTCCTAAAGGAATGTGGTTCAACAAGTGCACTGAACCTCTCAAGAAGCTATAATAAGTACTTATTATCCTCAGTTCACGGTGAGTAACGCAAAGTAATCATCAAGTCAACATTCCAGTAAGGCTTCACGGCTCCACATAATTATATAATTGGCAAATATTTGTGCGTGTTTCCAAACCTTTGCTAAATTATGGTAAGTAATTGTTGCTGTTTGGTTCTTTCATACGAGCTGACATGATCATCGGAGTTCTTTTATTTTTATTAAAGTTGTTATTGTTGTTACTATTATTACTATTATCTTAACAATCTACACCTTGTTGTGAGGGATTATCCAGAAGCTCAAAGTTGGCCCAATACTGTATTTGCAACCTGTGTGTATATGTCTATAGTGTTCTACAAGCCTAAAAATTAGTGTCATGTCCGCCCTTAATTTTAAAACTTAAAACCCATAAAAATATAATTCAAGTGTGCTGGGCAGATAAATAACAAGTATTTAACAAATTATTTTTTTTATAGACACACCATAACATCTCTGTTACTTACATACACACAGAGGTTCCATTAACATAATCATAACAGCTCTAAATCCCCCCACATAACTCCCTAGTATTACAGCATAAACCAGCCTCAGAACCATACAATAAACTGAATGGCAGTACCACGACATCCACAGGCAGCAACACCAGTACCAACACACTCACAGACAGCAACACCAGTATCACCAAACCCACAGACAGCAACACCAGCAAACCCACAGACAGCAACACCAGTATCACCAAACCACACAGACCAGCAACACCAGTATCACCAAACCCACAGACAGCAACACCAAACCCACAGACAGCAACACCAGTATCACCAAACCCACAGACAGCAACACCAGTATCACCAAACCCACAGACAGCAACACCAGGTATCGCAAACCACGGCAGCAACACCAGTATCACCAAACCCACAGACAGCAACACCAGTATCCACAAACCCACAGACAGCAACACCAGTATCACCAAACCACAGACAGCAACACCAGTATCACCAAACCAACAGGCAGCAACACCAGTCACCAAACCACACAGACATCCCAGCTAACACCAGTATCCTGCAAACCCACAGACAGCAACACCAGTATCACCAAACCCACAACAGCAACACCAGTATCACCAAACCCACAGACAGCAACACCAGTATCACCAAACCCACAGACAGCAACACCAGTATCACCAAACCCACAGACAGCAACACCAGTATCACCAAACCCACAGACAGCAACACCAGTATCACCAAACCCACAGACAGCAACACCAGTATCACCAAACCCACAGACAGCAACACCAGTATCACCAAACCAACAGGCAGCAACACCAGTACCAACACACACACACACACACACACGATCATCCCAGTACCTCACCTACTGGGACGAGGTATTAATTATAATATACTTAATGGTGACAAGTGACCTACTTGAAGTATTTAACAGGAAAATGAGAAAATAATAATTTTTTTCTTGACCACTGAAGAAAGCCAAGTTCAAAGCATAATTACCAACTAATAGAATAATAACAAGAATTTCTTATGCTTTACGATCAAGAAAAATAACAAAAGACACAATTTATAAATACAAAGAAGCGAAACAGTAACAAATATGTAACTGGTAATATACATGATAAAGTTTAAACCATAAAAAGTCAGAATGAAGAGAAAACCGACAATAAAAAAAACCCTAAGTCACCCATACATGACAATGGAGAAAAAAAGGAAGATTATTTTGAATAGTTTTCGTCTTACGGTCGGGCGAACTTATGTTTCTTTTATCCTTGTTATCTGATGCAAATAAAGACACACACACACACACTGGCAGTATGTCACCCTCACGCTGGTGTAAATAAGAAAACTTCTAGGTTCAAAATTAAACAAATACTGTACTGGAAATATCCAACATTTAATAAAACATTATCCTGACCATTGTGGTTTGTTGTAACTCCTCTTGTGACCTCTACTCTACAATCCTTCTCTGCGCTACCACTCATATGATGAATAGGGGGGCACAATAAACTAGCCACTGTTTGCGGCAAAATAACAAAATATTTTTAATAATCACACACATACTGTATACCTCTTTTATAAATATAAGTGCAAAGTAGTCTTGCACTCTCTTACAGAATACAAGAGTAAACATGAAATGTAGAATTAATACCATTTTAATGTATGATGAAACTGTGCAAATGTTTATACATACTGTATAACATTATTACTAACCTAACCTAAGCTTGCTTACCTTTCCTACAATACACACCAAGCGGGCACCTCACCTTCCTCCACCTAACTCCGACCGATAATTCACGTAATATCAATACTTGGGTAGATTTAGGTCGAAGTACAGGTATAGTAATTTACATATGGTGTCGGAATCAGAAAATAAATACAACAATAAAATGACGGTATGACACTGAAATTAAAATGTATGAGTAACTTAATCGTTGCAGAAGTTAGATCAAGACTAAAACTACTTTAATACGTCTTTATATTGGTAAACTGTATGATATGTATAAGTGTTACCTCCTGATTCATTTCTATGGTCACTGGTACTGGGTCTCTCGTGGCTACTTCAGTACAGACTTTACCTATAAAATGGCTGATGTAAAACATAAAATGGATATTGGTATTTGGAACGACAACATTCTCTGAAACTTTTTTAAACATTTCAAGAAGTGGGTGTTTTTATAGTCTAAATAAATACGTATCGTGTTTTGGAGGTCTTTCTGTCTGTTCGTCGGTCAGTTGGTTGGTCGGTCGGTTGGTCGATAGGTCGGTCGGCCCATGTCTAGATAGATAGATAGATAACTTAATAAATTGAGCAATACTGTACCACATAAACTATATCACTCAAATCCTATTGGAGAAAGGAAAATCCCCATAAAAATCGTGAGTATACTGTATAGACCCGTAAACTATATATGTGTATTCAATTATACATTCCATTTGACGGTATCAGCCTGTGTCGGTAAAATCCCATTTGGCAGAAACCTTCACAAGGACACAATATCGTTTCTGATGCGGGGAACATTTTATGCATTCTTGTGGGTACACCGGCAGAGTATTGGATATGAGCGCGGCAAAACATGGGCCCCATGACCCAAGCATCGATTCAAATTCTCTTCACGACACCATGAATATTTATCAAGCCGTGTTTTACGACGCTACTGTAAATCTCCAGGTAAAGTATTATAATATTCTATCTAGCCGTCCCATGCTGTCAGCGAATATCCCTCAACACTTTATTGCCATCATACATAATACCGTCGTCATTCTTTTGTTAAAACCTCAGTTATTACGCTCGCCCAAGTGTTCATTAACGTCTTGGGGGACTCGCAATTCGTTCTATGTACTGAGTATTACTTTCAGGTGTAATGAAGCTCACGCGATTTTTTTTTTTTTAATTATCACCAATCTCCACTGGGACAATTTATCTGGTCTGATTGTTGAGTTGCTTGGGGTATATTAAGTCATACAGTGGTGGACACAGGCATAGACACGTCATAATGTTGCCACTACTACATTCACACCTCCACCACACTCACACCACTATCACACTCACACACACCACCATTACCACACTCATACCACTACCAAAATCACACCAATACCACCACATTCACACCACCCACCATCATCACACCCATATTACCCATCATCTGCCATCATATTCACACCACTAACAGACCTAACAGACACACACCAGCAGTGTGTATCCACCCGGTACACGAGAACTCCCCTCTGGTTGACGTCACGGTTTATCATGCAAGACTAAGAGCATTGTCCTGGTATCCGTCCGTCAAGAAATCTCGGTAATAAGGAACTGAGCTGTAATACCGACAACGAACGACACTTTTACTGAGGCCAGAATGTGATATTAGAATGTAAAAAAATATTGTAAATTTCAGGTTATGAGACGGAGTTAATTAATTTCTGCTGTCAGTAAGACAATTGAAAAATCTACCGATTTTGTAAAATAACGAGGTACAGTGCCAAGGAACGAGCAGTGCTACATGGACAGTGAGACATGGACCTTAGAGTCTAGGGGGTCGATTAACAGGGAAAAGATAACATCAGATTTAGGGCACCACAATGTCTTATTGCTGTGCTAATGATGTCGTTCTTCTGTAATAGCGTCATTAACGATACCACTGAATTTGGAGGTCTGGTTTAAGAGACTTGGGTTTATCAATTGCAACCTATCATGCACAGTAACCAAGTGAGTCACGAGAGATGGGTGAAAAAACGCAACAATTATGGACTCCTAAATCTCCCTAAATCCCAAGAATCATTGAGTGGAGATAGAGAAAGTTCTACAGCTCCTCCCCTCTGGTATGCGGCGATATGTACAACAGTTAATATCGTCTGGCTGGGCTCCGGTAGGCTCCTCATGTCTATAATGTTATCTGCAGCCAAAGACACCGAGATGGATGTCATACTGTTATCCTTCGCGTGCCATACCTTCATAAACTTTCACATCCCACTTTCCTACATCAACTACATTTCATTAATTCATCAATACGGGAAGTAGTTGCATGGTGGTTGGTGGTGGTTAGCTAATAATCAGCGTGCTGTTCTACTGTACCTGAGTTCTATCCCAGGAGAAACCAGGCGGTCTTACGATAGCCCAAGTCAATAGGTGGGGTAGAAGTAACTCGACCAATGTAACTTTGCATCAAAATTGACAGTATACAATTGCCCATGTTATAATTTTCCAGACAATGTATCATGTCACTGCGTACTTCACTACCGGTTCTCCTGCGGCTAAGAAGACCATTTTTTGTAGGTACTTTACATCTCAAAGCCCGAATCTGTTGATACTTACCAAGGCTGTGAGGAGTGTTTCCCGGGTGGATAGGTTTTACTTCAATACCAGGGAGGGGTGGAGAGGGCGAGAAAGGAAGGGAGAGAGAGGTAGAGAAAGTGAAGGCAAAAAGGAAAGAAGAATAAAGAGGAGGGTGAGAGAGAAATATAAATGAAGGAAGAAGGGAAGGAAGCAAGAGAAAGAATGGTGGGAAGGAGAGAAGAAGGAAGGAAGATGGAAGGGAAGGACATAGAAAAGGAGGGAAGGGTGGGGAAGAGATAGAAGAAAGGGAGGGATGGAAGATGGGGGAGAGGGAAGGAGCGAAGAAGGAAAGTTAAGAGAGAAAACGAGGGAGTAGAAATCTGACAAGAAGAAAGGAAGGCAAGGGAGAGAGAAAGAAAATGAGAAAGATTAAAGGGAAGAAAGGAAGGAAGAAAGAGGGAAGGAGAGAAAGGAAGGAAGAAGGAAGGACGAAGAGAAAAAAAGGGAAAACGAGGGAGAGAGAGAAAAGCAGGGAGAAATTGGAAAAAAATAAATAAAGGGAGAAAGAAGGAGGAAGGGTGAAAAAGGCAGGAAGAAAAAAAGAAGAAAGGGAAGGAAAAAGGAAAGGAGAAAAAGAAAGAAAGAAAGAGGGAAAGAAGAAGGGAGGGAGATAAGGAAGGAGGGGGTAGGAGGGTAGCTGTCGAGAGCCAATAGTATATGGGTAAACTTAAGCCATTTGGGAGAGTTACACAACGCAGCTTAGCCCCTCCAAAAAAGTATAATCAATTTTTTTTCCATTTTAGATTTTCTTTTGTTTCAGTTGAAAATTTATTGACATGTTGAAAGGCGTCTCAAGTTGGTGATCAGAAGACAAATCACCTTATTATTGCTGGTTGCATAATTCATATTTTTTATTTAATGTGGCGGCAGAGTGGATACAGCTATATAGTGACCCAATTACAAGTTGACCCCATTACAGGTTGACCCCACTAAATATTGGCCCCATTACAGGTTGATCCCATTACAAGTTGACAACACTACAGGTTGACTCCACTAAAGATGTGCTCCATTACAGGTTGGCAGAATACAGTTTGACCTAATTACAGGTTGACCCCATTACAGGCTGACCCCATTACAGGCTGACCCCATCACATGTTGACTCAACCATAGTTTCACCCAGCACAATTTGAACCCACTAACTAAAGGTTAACCAAATCACAACATCGCCCACCATAGTTTTACAGCAGTGCATGATGAAATAACTCTATTTTAATTACAATGACCTAACTCCTACCAATAATTATTGACCCAAAACTGCCATGTTGATATGTCGTTCTGTTTTATTTCATGGTATTTTCATATAATCTGTATTCACTAGAATTTCTCCCACAGCTCAAGGTACATCACCTGCATATCATGGTAGTCTTTATTTATTTCATCATATTTCATTCATTATCATCCTAACTTTTTTAATTCAATTCCCATTTATGCCCAGTGGAAAAAAGAAAAGGAAAAATTCACTCAATATTTCATATATCTAATTTATCTCTCAACACCTATAAGACTGTCATCACTAGTAACATAGACAGTTATGGTCTTTCTGATAATTATGTGCGAGTGTGTTGTTAAGTAATAGCTCAGCTCCTCGGAAAGAAATCTCTGGTTATATTAACTTTCCTCTGTGTCTTGTCATGAATATGTAAACACGTCTAACAGTGCACCTCCGCTTCTCATCTCCCTCCAAGATTCATTTCCTCCTCTGCTACAGACGCTGATGAGATACTAACATCAGATGCGGGGGAATGGACGCGCTGGCCTGTATATCATGAACTCTCCCTGAATGAGACGGATCCGGGGCTTCAAAGCAAACAGCAGGTGATACAAGGCCCACGTTGATTGAGCCAAGGGAATGAAACAGCTTCAAAGGGGTCGAGGATGATGTGGGATGATTGAGACATAAGAGCCGGGGACAGTTTGGAGTAGGTTCGTAGTATTATGAAACCTCGTTTGATACAGACGTGGCAATGGCGCTCTGAACGAGAAAAAAGTATACACCTGGGATGGGATGTGACCCCCAGCTGGCAATGGACGGTGTTGGTTTGAGTTACACTAAAACTACGCTTTACTGGGGTGCAGAAATAAGGTCATCTTGAGGTGTGAGAAACAGTACACGACTGGAGAGACAACAGCCAACCTAATACAGGGCGTTACTGAGAGATAGAAGCTCAGTATATGGAGAGATAAAGAATTAAACCGAATCGAGTTTATGTTCTCTTCCTGCATACCTAATAAAAGGGAACATTAATTTCATTTAAAAGGCGCTGAAAGGTCAGGACTGTTGCATGGGTCAGAAGCGTGGGCACTCAGCAGACACCAGAAAGAGGTTAGACGACTTTGAAATGTGGTTGTTATAAACGAATATTAAAAATAAGTGACACTGACAGGAAAATAAATGAAGAAGTCCAAAGATTGACAATAACTTTAGGGAAATATTTGATATTTATAGAAAAAGGAAAAAGTGGATGGGGATATAACAGAAATATTAATGGACAAAGTTGGGGGTTAGGGAGGCTGGGAAACGGCAGAGACTAGGATGGATGACTTAAATTAAAAACTGGGTCCCCAGAGATGTAAAATCCCGAATGATTGGTAAAAAAAGCTCGAAACGTTTAGAGTGGAGGACTGTGGTCGCTAAACCTCAGATATAAGGACGGTATTTGATTGATTGATTGATTGATTGATTACAGTAGGACCTAGAGCTTGGAGATAAAGATGATAGACTCACTTCAGACAGAGACTTTGATGAGGCTGAACTTGAATGAGTAACAGTAACAAGTCTGCCCTGACATTATACAGTAGGTTACTCCTTTGTCTCGTAGTCCCTAGACACTCCCTGTAAGATGGTAGATTTTGTGGATGATTCTGCAACTTGCTGATTTTCGGAAATTTTCTTAAGCATCTGATAGACAGACATATATTAATTTCTCCTTTACACACGTGTAAGTCGATAGCACTGGCAGTAGAAGATGTGTTCATTTATCAGCACAGGATATCTTTGTTCCAGCGTTTCTCCCCAACATATACAAGCAAAATACCCAAATTTCTTTTTTTTCTGGCCGTGGGAAAAATTCCGCTCATACCACATTCTTGAGACTTCAGCCTAAATTCGAAGTCGGCCGCAAATTGTCCCTGAAAATCCCCTCACTGGCAAGGGAAATCCCCAGCACGTCTCCGGGAAAATCCTCGCCAGCTCAGCGTTGCCAAGGCGCCTTACTACAAATCCTTCTTGTTATACCGCGGAGGTAAACTTGTAACGCTACTTGTACTTTGTTTTTGCGTCTTGTGCTTCACTTATGGTGTGGGTCTACGTGGTGTCATAAGAATTTAATATGCTATTCTAGGCTCCGTTCGTTATACTTAAAGTGGTGTAATACAAATAGTGATTAGTATGTGTACAATGGAGCATCTACTACAAACTATGAGCGAATATCGTCATTACTAACCTAATTATCTAATATAAGTAACGTATGTTTAAGATAGCTAAGGAAGGAATCTTTAATGAAGTGGAAGTTTTTTACCATACATGCGTTATTTTTCATGAAACATATGAATGGAAAGAGACATTGAACCTTGTCTGTTTCCTTTCAGGGTTAATATAACGACAATCTCTAAAGTGTATTACATAATGACACACACACACACACACACACACACACTTTGAGACTCATATGACTGTTTCACTTGTAATCATAAGTTACCAGGTCGTCCCAGGTTAGAGTATTTAATGACAACCAAATTGTGTAAAGTGTCGCCCTTATTTCATCCTAAACGTCTCAAGGGCAATTCCAGGTTCGAGAGTTGAGCCAAACATAAAACTGCGGTCATACATCTCCTAGGTGCATATGACCCATGGGTAAGCTTTATTTTCTTAGGGCGGTCTCAATTTGCCAATTATTACAGGAGTTAGTGTTAGAAGGGCTAATTGAATGAGAAACTGAGGACATGGGATCACCCCTAAAGTGTCGAATAACAACTGAGGACATGGGACCACCCCCAAAGTGTCGAATATAAACAACTGAGGACATGGGGCCATCCTCAAAGTGTCGAATATAAACAGCCGCACTGAATGATTTTCAACGAGAGATATTTTAGGTGTAGGGAACTCAGACCCGGAGCTAGAGCAGCAGTAAGTCAGAAGAGGAATCCTAAACACTAGGAAAGTCAAATGTACTGTAAGACTGGTTAGGTTATCAAGTGTTTTTCAGCTCTTAACAACGTCACCTTATATAAGTAACGGGACGAATATTCTCCTAAGACCAAGTAATGGAACAAAGATGACGAGGACAGAGTTGTAGGTCTATCGAGAGAGAGAGAGAGAGAGAGAGAGAGAGAGAGAGAGAAAACTTTATGACTCAAATTATAAATCCAACATCTTGCTGTAGGCCGACGAGGGCCCCGGAAGAGGAGGAGGAGGAGGAGGAGGAGGAGAGAATGAGGATAGGGAGAACGAAGGAAGTGAAGGAGTTAGGGAGGAAGTCGAAGGAGTGAATGAGGCTGGGGGCAGAGATAGGCGATAGAGAGAGAAGAAGAAGTAGGTGAAGAGATAAGCTGATAAGGGAGGGGCAGAGGGAGAGAGAAATGGGAAGGAGAGAGTGATAGACGGAGTGATGAAGGGGGAGGAGACAGAGGAGACAGATTGAAGAGGAGTAAAGGGGGGGGGGGAAATAGAAGGGGACATAAAGGGTAGAGGATAGGGGAGAGGTGTAGCCCCTCCCCTGCCCTCACCCTTCACCACCATGCCTCGCCCCCTCCCCTCTACCAACACCATCACGTCTCGCCCGTAAACCAGCTCGGAACACAGCCCAACCTTGGAAAAGAGCGCTTTACTCTCTGCTGCCGGAGTGTACAGCCCTCTTCATCGGGTGGAGGTTGGGGGAGCTCCTGGGGACGTGGGGATTCTCGCTCATTCAAAAAAATTAAAAGTGTCATTGCAGATGGAAGGCAGTCGAACGTTCGTCTGGCATAAGACGATCATGGGGAAGTTGGGAATCCTTACTGGTTATATACCGAAAAGCGTGACTGCAGGCTCGTCTGAGGTAACCTCCATTAGCTTGTTCACTGCAGTGGTGAGGTGAATGCCAGGCGCTAATGATTGCTCTTACTGACACTGCTTTGAGGCCGAGAAACAGAATGAAAAGAATACTTGTGAGATGGAGAACGTGGTGCAGGAGGTCAAAGAGAGAGCCCATAGGAGAGAAGAAGTGTTGTAGAGAGAGAAGGATGAGGAAAGTGTGTCTGTGAGAAAGAAAAGGAGGAAGACGAAAAAGAGTGTGTGAGTGAATGGGAAAAGGAGGAAGAGATTGAATACAAGTACCAGTTGACAGAGGAAGGACGAGGACGAGGAGGAGGAGGAGGAATGAAGAAAAATGCCTTTGGGAGAGAGGAGATGAAAGAGGAATGAAAGTGCCTGTGAGAGGGAGAAGAAGGAAAGAAAGATAACAAGGAAGAAGGAAAGTATTAGTTGAAGGAATGAAGAGGAAGAAGAGTGCCCATGGAGTGAATGAGGGGGTGAAAGAAGAGGGGTGAAGGGAAGTGCTTGTAAGAGAGATGAGGTGATGTAGTATAGGAGCAGCGAAACGAACGCCACATATCAACACACCACAAGATCAAGTTCTGGATCCCAAACACTGTGCGCTTTAATATTTCACCCTTAACTGGTACTATTTTGAACCTTACATATCTCAGTTTTAGTTTACGTCAGTTGGTTAAATAAGTTCTTAGGTTTTCATGAATCACTTGTTTCAATGTCTCGCCTTAAACACTTGAGCTATGATACATATTAATAGTTCCCCTCTCTTTCTGTTTGTCTGTTTCGTTCTGTACAATTCTGTTTATCTTCTATCGTCGCTCTCCCCTCCCTCTGTTTTTCTTTCTCACACTATCTTTCTATTTATATTCCGTGTTTCTCCCTCCCTCCCGACCCTTCTACTCTCACTCCATCTCTTCTCTCGTCTCCTGTTGTTCCTCCGCTACTCAGACCTATCTTAGGGGGCCTCGCTGGATTAGTCAGGAGGATTCGGGCGTATATTCAAGGATTAAGAGCAGCCAGGGCCCCTCACCTGCTGATTCGCGATTCCTCCTTCACTTCACATTCGTCTGGTTCGAGTCTTAACACAGGAAGGGGAATGGAAGGAAGGAAGGAAGGAAGGAAGGAAGGAAGGAAGGAAGGAAGGAAGGAAGGAAGGAAGGAAGGAAGGAAGGAGAGAGAGAGAGAGAGAGAGAGAGAGAGAGAGAGAGAGAGAGAGAGAGAGAGAGAGAGATTGGAGGGTAGGGGGAAGAGGAAGCAAATGAGGTAAGAAATAAGAGATGGAGCAAACAAACAGAAGGTAGAGGAGAAGGGGGGAAGGTGAATAGAAAAGCAAGGAGAGACTGGCAAGAGAAGAAAGGAAGGTAAAAAGGGAAAAGGAAATTGGAGGAAAGGGGGAATAGATAGTGAGGAGGAGTAGGAGGGGAGAGGGAGGTAGAAGGGGGATGGAAGTAGAAGGAAAGAGGGAGTTAGAGTGGTTGGAAAAGTAGAAGGAGGCATAGATGGTGAGGTGTAGTAAGTGGGGAGGGAGGAAGAGGTTTGGAGGAGGGGAGGTAGAGGGGGCAGGAGGTAGAGAAGCAGGGCAGGTAGAGGGGGAGGGATGGTAGAGGTGCAGGATAGGACGAGGGAGAGGGGCTGTATATGTGCTGGGGGGAGGAAGTGTGGGAGGGGAAGGGAGGGGAGGGGGGTTGGGGAGGGGAGGGGAGGGATATTCAATTCTCAGCGAGGCGAACTAATTAAGTCTTAATTACCACAGAGAGAAATTTTTGGTCTGCGGAAAGGAATAGAAAAAATTATATTAAATCATCAGATTTCTCCTTGGCAAAAGTGGGTCATCTCCCCCCCGTGATAAAAGTGTTAGGTCGTTCTTTAATTACCACCTCAGTTCTATTCCGGTAAATGCAGAGGCAGTGTTTTCGCTCAGGTATCTGGTTGGTCCTTCCTTCATCAAGAGCAGGTGAATTCTTTAATCACATTCAACATTTTCCTTCATTAAAACAGGGATATAATCTTGTAAAAGAATCGATTAATTTTCTTTCATTAACATGAATAAATATTAATCATGGTTATCATATTACTCTGTTATGTTATCAAGTATTTATCATTTTAGTGAGAATTGCTCTTCGAAAAAAAAAAAACTAGGTTGTTCTTCTATAATACCTACATTAAGAGGTCATTCTTTCATAAAAATAAACAAAAACAGGATATTCATTTACGAGGAAAAATGTCTTTCCTTTTATCTAAATTAAAACAATCTTTCACCCGGACTAGTTATTTTCCTCACGACAAACAACGCTCATCAAAAACTGGAAATTGTACCCCGGTGAAAATCCGAGTCTGGATTCACAAAGATTCTGAACGTAAATTTCCTCCCCTAATTGGTGCTAAGGGAAGGGATCTAGTTAAGGTAGAGTATCAGTGTAATTTTGATGTCATTTTGGATATTATTTCTTTGCTGTTTCCCAAGTCAGGCAGTTATGTGTGTTTTTATGTCACACATTTAAGAGGAAAATTCAACAAGCCTTTGAGAATTAGGTTCCTGGGCCATAATGTGTGTCCTTTAGACTCGGAGAAAACCAAGATATGTTTTATTTTATTTATCAATTTTCTTTTTAATTTGTCTGTCTGTCTAATGATGTGTGGGTCCGTGCATACTATATTTGTATGTTATAAATAAAGAAAACTCCGCACAATATACTGACTACATAATATATTAAGGTCTTATATAAGGTGTTCTGAGCTGACATGAAAATAATTGGGAAACATGTTTGAGTGTATGAAAAGGAGACGGTTATACTGCTCTATAGGGTGAAAATAATAGTCCATGATAACATGATTTGGCTTGGTATACATCTTCCCACCACTACTATAGGGGGTTGGCATGCCATTGAATTTTAAGGACATTGAAAGGTTACAAAAACAAAAACAAGAAAACAAACGCACGCACGCACGCACACATCCCCAATACAGTTTGGTGTTGTTTATAAATACCAGGCATGACCCTTAAACACAAATTATTATACGCATGTACCTTCTGTCAAAAAAAAATAAATAAATAAATTGAGAGAAAATCCAACCAAGACGGAGTGAAAGTGAGAACGGAGAGACTTCAGTCCAATACTTCTTCCCTTGGGACGACTCTTGATAAATAGTGTATCGAATTTACGCGGCGTTCTGCCTGTGCGGGATATGAAAGAGGATTTACCCAATGTCGTGTGCACCAAGGAGAGAGCTTCATGCATAGTGGAAGAAATAGCTGCAACTCTCACCCTTGTGTATGAAAGAAATAAAATCGATTTTCCCGATGAAGAGAGACGCTAAAGTCCCGTTGGTCCAAGAAGGCTCAAGACCCTCGGTTGACTAAAACACACATTGGTTTTTTGACATTTTGAAGATTTTGTCGATCAGAAATTTAGTGTTACATTTGCTTGGAAATGTGTAGTAGTGAGGTGTGTGTGTGGTGAAGGCATGATAACTCTATAATGAACATATGGTGAGGATAATGAAGAGAGGCACATCATCACATTGTTCCAATGTTCCTCATCTCACCACTAGAGGGCAAGGACTCGCTGGCCATTGAGACGAGACACAAACACATGTGGTGAACTGGGAGACACTACAGCAGGTATACGTTATCATCTCTTCGTAGTGTGAGTCATGAGGCGAGTAACACAAACAGTCTCTCTTAACATATTGAACACAGGCTAGCAGCTGGAATGGACTGTATGCCATATGTCACCATTAATTCTGTGATTGATCTGTTAGGCCTTGAGAGTTTGTGAGGAGGACACCTGGGATTTGCTTTAGTTTCACTGGGAGCTGTATGGACCCAGTATGACGTGTAACTGGGAGATGTATGGTCCCAGTATGACGTGTAACTGGGAGCTGTCTGGACACCAGGATGACGTGTAACTGGGAGATGTATGGACCCAGTATGACGTGTAACTAGGAGATGTATGGACCCAGTATGACGTGTAACTGGGAGATGTATGGTCCCAGTATGACGTGTAACTGGGAGATGTATGGACCCAGTATGACGTGTAACTGGGAGATGTATGGTCCCAGTATGACGTGTAACTGGGAGCTGTATGGACCGAGTATGACGTAACTGGGAGATGTATGGTCCCCAGTATGACGTAACTGGGAGATGTATATCCCAGTATGACGTAACTGGGAGAGATGTGGCGGGACACCAGGATGACGTGTAACTAGGAGATGTGGCGGACACCAGGATGACGTGTAACCAGATGATGTATGGACCCAGTATGACGTGTAACTGGGAGATGTATGGTCCCAGTATGACGTGTAACTGGGAGATGTATGGTCCCAGTATGACGTGTAACTGGGAGATGTATGGTCCCAGTATGACGTGTAACTGGGAGATGTATGGACCCAGTATGACGTGTAACTGGGAGATGTATGGTCCCAGTATGACGTGTAACTGGGAGCTGTATGGTCCCAGTATGACGTGTAACTGGGAGCTGTATGGTCCCAGACCTCCATAAAATATCATGGTGTGAAGGTGTAGAACAACTTACCCCCACCCATCCGAGCAAAGACTACGCTCCCTTCCTTTAAATCATCTCTTAAAAAATATCTATTGTCTAAGTATTGATATTTCTTGTAATACCTAATATATATACCTGCTCTTATTGTACCACCAAAACCGTTTTATTGGAAATTATCACGTAAGTAGATAAGAAATTACCATTGCAATAAATATATTTGCCAACTAGACATAATCCTGACAGCTCTGTTCTCTTGTTCAACCTCAGTACTGTAAAACCCATGTTGTACTGTGCTTCCCCATTATATTTATGTTTTTTCAATTCCACTCTGACTTATGTATAATACTTATAATATAAGTGTAAAACAATATATATATATATATATATATATATATATATATATATATATATATATATATATATATATATATATATATATATATATATATATATATATATATATATATATATATATATATATATATAATAAAAAAAAAATATATATATTGAAGTGATAACCGTGGTAACATTCTGAGATGTTCTTATTGCCACCATGTTATGTGTACTATTCCAGATGATACTAAATGTTACATTATACTTCCTTGAGATAAATGTACAGTATATATCAGGTGCCTACAGGAGAGCTCAGGTTCTCAACTGGCTCAGCCAAGTTAATATTGTTTTTATTATCCACTCTGAATCTGTGTTTTTCTGGATAAATCAACTGTTTCAATTCAATTCAATTCAATTCAAGTTTGATTTGTTACATAAGGTAGCCATCAGTATGTCGGCAGTAATCACAAGGCGTTTCTAGGCTTAGCTGTGCTGCATGGCGCTAAGCTTTAACAAAAATTGGTTCGCCCTTAGCATGGTCACAAAACCTCCCAACACAGGATGCAAATCAGAATACTGAGCACCTCTAACTCATGCTAGGGTGTGCTGTGTTGTAAGCTGACTATGAGAATTTACATCTACGATCATCAACTCCATATAGTAGTTCCTGCCGTCACCTGGCTGTGGGAGTCTATACTGTGCACTATTGGTAGTGAAAATTGCGAGAGATAAAACAGACATATTGACTGAAAATATCCTTCAAATAAAATAAGATTAAGACCCTCCATCATCTTCATTTATCCTGGACGGTGAGTCGGTAGTTAAGTGCAAATTTGTCAATTTGGTGTAACGCCATTTGATTATATCGCCTATAAATGACCCTCGTCCTTGCCCGATAAATATTATCCAAACTCTCTCATACTCAACATCCTACTCGATCAATAGGCTGAAATATTGTCACCAATAACCATCACGTCAGCAGATATTCTGAACTTCAACATTGCAAAAAGAATATTGACTCGGGTACACACATAGACCAATATTTATGGTAGATGAATTCTCTTGTGTGTGTGTGTGTGTGTGTGTGTGTGTGTGTGTGTATGCGCGCGCGTGACAGAATTACTTTACAAGTGTCATTGTTGCCAAACTTGGATGGGAAGGCGTTGGTTGGTAACCCTGTAATCTGAGTAATATATTATCACCTGACACGACCTGTGTGACCGCGACCTTTATCGGACACTCATCATAGGTTACTGCACCTTATATGACCTTTCTGCAACAATACATATACTTATCAAGTTGCTCCTCAAAGGTCAACCCCCCCACTTGTGATAACGTTATGTGGTGTGGGACTATTCTGATATTACGTATGGAACTTGTGTTTGGACTCTTCATTGGTAAAATCATGTCGAGGAATACTATGGCGGAAGCATAAATAGTCAAGTACAGAATACCATGGTGAGGAAGAGAGAGTTTGGTCTTCGTTCCCAATAGAAAATACTAGTACATAATTATAACATGTACGAGTATACAGATTGCCTCGTTGCTGGATCATTTAGCTAAAGTACTGGGTAAGCTGTTCCATATGACTCTTCAAAGTGTCCAAACTGGAAATAAAACTTGACGGTTTCACCAACTTTGATAATTTCAGGCGCTGAAGTATCCCAGGAAGTTGTCAAGGTAACTTTAGATGTTCTCTCCTGTTCATAAAGCGCCGGCTATTCCTGGGTGTTTCTTGTGTTTTTCGTGGCGGCGGACGGGCCTGACTTTTAGAAAACGCTGGGTAAAAAAGGGGAGGAAGCAATAAGGATAAAACTAGTCTTTTGGGCCTCAACTTGGAATTCAACAGGCGAGTTTCCCCCATACTCGTGTCCTGCGACCAGGCGCTGTTCACCTGAATTTTTCATAGCCTGAGCTCTGAAGGATGAAGACCCTGGTCACACAACCATGTGTAGGTTGTCTCCCCTCCCTACACCACGAGTAACGTCCACACCTTGGTTCCTCACGCCACCTGTCCACGCCACGGTTCCCTGTTTCACCTTCCCACGCCTTTGTTCCCCGCGCCACCTCTCCACCCTTGGTACCTCATGCCACCTCTTCCCACGCTTCACCTCTCTACACCTTGGTTCCTCATGCCACCTCTCCACCACCTTGGTTCCTCATGCCACCTCTCCACGCCACGGTTCCCTGCTTCCACCTCTCTACACCTTGGTTCCCCGCGCCACCTCTCCCCACCTTGGTACCTCACGCCATCCACGCCTTGGTTCCCCGCGCCACCTCTCCCCATCCTGGTTCCCTGCGCCACCTCTCCACACCTTGGTTCCCCTGCGCCACCTCCTCCACGCCACGGTTCCCCTGCGCCACTCTCCACGCAACGGTTCCCAGCTTCACTCTCCTCACCTTGGTTCCCTGCGCCACCTCTCTCTCCACCTTGGTTCCTCACGCCACCTCTCCCCAACTTGGTTCCTCACGCCACCTCTCCCCACCTTGGTTCCCTCATGCCACCTCTCTCCACCTTGGTTCCTCACGCCACCTCTCCCCAACTTGGTTCCTCACGCCACCTCTCCCCACCTTGGTTTCCTCGCGCCACCTCTCCCCAACTTGGTTCCTCACGCCACCTCTCCCCACGCCACCTCTCCCAACCTGACTCACGCCACCTCT
The DNA here is from genome assembly GCF_018991925.1 of Homarus americanus. NCBI lineage: Eukaryota > Metazoa > Arthropoda > Malacostraca > Decapoda > Nephropidae > Homarus > Homarus americanus. The sequence continues at coordinate 253,133 of NW_024720818.1, read as the reverse complement.
CCACACCTTGGTTCCCTGCGCCACCTCTCCACACCTTGGTTCCTCACGCCACCTCTCCCCAACTTGGTTCACGCCACCTCTCCCACCTTGGTTCCCTCCTCTCCCCAACTTGGTTCCTCACGCCACCTCTCCCCACCTTGGTTCCCCTGCGCCACCCTCCCCAACTTGGTTCCCTCACGCCACCTCTCCCCACCTTGGTTCCCTGCGCCACCTCTCTCCACCTTGGTTCCTCACGCCACCATCCCCAACTTGGTTCCTCACGCCACCTCTCCCCACCTTGGTTCCCCTGCGCCACCTCCTCCCCAACTTGGTTCCTCACGCCACCTCTCCCCACCTTGGTTCCTGCGCCACCTCTCCCCAACTTGGTTCCTCACGCCACCTCTCCCCACCTTGGTTCGCGCCACCTCTCCCCAACTTGGTTCCTCACGCCACTCTCCCACCTTGGTTTCTGCGCCACTTCTCCCAACTCTGGTTCCTCACACCACCTCTCCCACCTTGGTTCCTCACGCCACCTCTCCCAACCTGGTCCTCACGCCACCTCTCCCCACCTTGGTTCCCTGCGCCACCTCTCCCCACCTTGGTTCCCTGCGCCACTCTCCACACCTTGGTTCCTCACGCCACCTCTCCCCACCTTGGTTCCGCATGCCACCTCTCCACACCTTGGTTCCTCACGCCACCTCTCCACACCTTGGTTCCCCGCGCCACCTCTCCACACCTTGGTTCCCCGCACCACCTCTCCACTCTAGATGGTTGAGGAAGTCGATGGTCGAGGCACGTTATCACATATTATTGTGATTGATTTGTTCATTGACAGAAACAACAAAGAAACTGAGGCAGAGTCGCATCTGAGTTACTGTTATAGTTACATTTATTGGTATAACTGGAGCTGGAGTTACAGATAAGACATAGAATAGAATGTGTTTAACGACCATACAGCGGACTGGTTACCTGTGATTAGCTTTTCTTGTCCCTAATTCATGTTTGTTCCTATGACGTGTTTTACCTTCTTGACTGTGTATATAATTTTATGATATAATCTCTCTCTCTCTCTCTCTCTCTCTCTCTCTCTCTCTCTCTCTCTTAAGCACCACACACACACACACACGCACACATGCACGCTCGCACGCACGTCCCAAAGCACTTTTGTGTACATGAGTACTGCAATGGAAAGCTCCTTTGCTAGTTTGTTTCACTTTTCGCTGTGGTTAACCTGCATCTGTGTGGGTCACGTACACCTTGATTGTGACCTGTTTACATAGACATAAATAAACATAAAAAAATAGCATCCATTATATAGTTCTATCATGATAATATTCCGAAACAGGAGAAACAGGTTTGACAGGTGAAACAGGTGGGGCAAGTGGGAAAGGAGTTCTGGTTTTCTAATTATGTGAAGATAATTTTATTGTTTCCGTATTATTTCATTGAAGAAAATAGAAACCAAACAAAAGTGAATGACAAGAAGTTCATACTGATAAAAAAACCCACTTTAAAACACTAAAACTATTAAAAATTTACAGCCTGAAACGTATGAAAATCCATAGTAAAGTAGAGAGTAAATTCACCCTGATGAGGAATGAAATTATAGGCAAGTTAGGATTTTAAAACAAGATTGAAAATTATATTAACTTTCAATGGTAATCACAAACGTCCACCTACTGTCACAAACACCCACCTACTGTCACAAACATCCACCTACTGTCACAAACGTCCACCTACTGTCACAAACATCCACCTACTGTCACAAACACCCACCTACTGTCACAAACACCCACCTACTGTCACAAACATCCACCTACTGTCACAAACATCCACCTACTGTCACAAACACCCACCTACTGTCACAAACATCCACCTACTGTCACAAACACCCACTAACTGTCACAAACACCCACCAACTGTCACAAACATCCACCAAATGTCACAAACACCCACCTACTATCACAAACACCCACCAACTGTCACAAACACCCACCAAATGTCACAAACACCCACCTACTATCACAAACACCCACCAACTGTCACAAACACCCACCAACTGTCACAAACACCCACCAAATGTCACAAACACCCACCTACTATCACAAACACCCACCAAATGTCACAAACACCCACTTATTTTTTTACTCTACACTCTTTCCACAACGCCGGATCTTGACTTCACAAACTCAATTCATAAAACCAGTTCCCCTTTAGGTGAAAATTCTGTCTCAACGCATCACCGTTCAATTTGGTGATGAATTGGTATTTCCTATATTGTGGTCACGAAGAGAGAGAGAGAGAGAGAGAGAGAGAGAGAGAGAGAGAGAGAGAGAGAGAGAGAGAGAGAGAGAGAGAGAGAGAGAGAGAGAGAGAGGTGGCATGGACTGAGGGAGGACGTAAAGTGAGGGTGTAGGGAGGTAAGGGTAAAGGGAGAGAAGAACGGTAGAAAGAGATGGAATAGGGAAGGGAGAGAGAGAATTCATAAGGGTTGAGATAGTAGGGGGAGAAAAATATGAAAAAAAAATAGAAGGAGGAAAAGGAATGACAAAAAAAAATATGAGAGGGAGGGAGGGAATATACAGAGTGAGGGAGAGGGAATGAGGGAGAGTGAAGGAGAAGGAAGGAGGGAGAGTGAGGGAGAAAGGTAGGGAGCGACTCAAGATACATGATATAGCTAGACAAAGGTGAGAGAGAGGAAAAAAAATAATAAAAGGGAGAAATGAAAAACAAGATAAAATATAAAAAATAAAATTTATGATAACAAACTTGAAGAAAGAATAAGAAACGAGAGAGAGAGAGAGAGAGAGAGAGAGAGAGAGAGAGAGAGAGAGAGAGAGAGAGAGAAAGAGAGAGAGAGAAAGAGAGAGAGAGAGAGAGAGGACGCCTTCATCTCACCACAGAGTAAATAAAGAAAAAAACTGAGAAAGAAACGAGAGAAAGAGCGAAAATAAATGAATAGAAACCAAAACGAACGAGAAAAGAAACAAAATAAAGAGGAGGGAAGGGGATACAGAGGTCATGAAGTTCACATTTTTTTCCAGGAAGCCGAGTTGACCTTCCAGCACCATCCTATAAGAAAATTAATAATACAATTTTTTTTTCCAGGAAGCTAAGCTGACATTCTAACATCATCCTATAAAAAATATGAAACTGAAGAATATGAAAAATAGTAAATGCGATGAAGAAAATAAATAATTATACAATATATGAAATGTTAAATGTATATATAAATAATTTACTGGTAGGGTAAACAAAACTCAGTAATTACGGCAATTAGGAAGCAGAAATAATTTCGGTTAACAAAAAATAATAATAACACGGTCAAATGAATAAATAAATACGATGAAATTTATATAAGATAAATAACTTAATAAAATCCGGTATATAAAAACATACATGTAAATATATATGTAAATATATAGTTACTGGTGGAGTGATGAGTGACTGCCGGGGTCCTATCATTGGCCAAGAAGCTGCCGAGACGATCATCAAGACCTCGCTGCAAAAAATGTAATGACTGGTTTTATGATATACTTGACAATGTTATGTGTGGACCGTAAATATTTATTTCGAGTGATGTGGCCCTCGATTTTCCCTCTCTCTCTCCCCCCCCTCTCTCTCTCTCCTCTGCATTACATTCGTCTTGCTAATACGGAAGATGGTTACATGAAAAATCTGCTTCGTTTTTTATTTATTTAATAATTAGGTCATGGTAAGGCAGAGTCTGCACGGAGATGCTTCATGCCGACCCTCACTGACCGATGCCACGAATATCATAACTTGTCATTATGTTATATTACAGAGGTCAGGGGCAAGGTCACACACGATACGGGGAAAACATTCATTTCCAAATACCCACAATCTTAGATTTTTAATTTTCGTCTAAATTCAATTCTTTTTAAGTTAAAATGAGTAAAATTTGTTCCCTAGGACCTCGACAGCTGACATCAGCAGCCACTCGCCAAGGTCACACTCGGCCTGGAGCCCTGTGCTCACCACCTAGAAATATAACGCAATACAGGATGCACACAACACCAAACTGCCTGGTGGATATATATATAAACACTGGTAACAACATCGCACACACAGGATGCGGTGTGTCAGCAGAGAGAAAATAATAATGTTTTCAAGCAGAACTCGGCCTTGATACTGAGGTCACAGCGAGAGGAGCCTGGCAACTATTGGCGAGTGTGTTTATTGTGTATCGCGCCTTTCATCATATTGCATCCATCATTGTATCATGTATCGAGTGTAGTTTATCACGCATCACTTTATGAATTAATAGTGCTTATCTATCGACTTATAAATTATTAATATCCGAGTTGACGTATGTTATCAAACATACATTATTATGATTATGTATGTAGAGACACACACACGAACGTTTCCTCGCATTGATATATATTTACACAATATGGCCGAGTGCGGCGGCTGAGTGGGTACAGCGCTTACCTCCTGTTCTGAGGAACGTTGGTTTAATCCCATGGCGCCCCTGTCCCACCCAGCTGTATATTGGCACCGAAGTGAAGGCGGTAGAGTGTAGTGCCGGATACGTTTAGTATGCAGTGTGCTGTATCCACACTGTCCCTAAATGGCAATCATGTCTATGTATCCCTCTTTCATATAATAGTATTTATTACAGTATGATCACTATTGTAAATATGGATTTGTTTCTGCTTATGATTGTTTTTGTTCTTTTGCAGTTGTTGAACTTAATTGACGTTTATATGGGAGTTTCTGTATTCTATCAACTTGAGTCGTTGATGAGGACGGGTTGCTCACAGAGACAAGGACAGTTAAGTATCCAGACAGGAAGCACGAGAGTATAATAACTGAGGATGTGGAGTCACGGTTCGTTATGACATTCGAGGAATTCCGAAGGTGACCTTGTAGTGTAGGTGATATGCAAGAATCGGCTCAATGTAACACACACAAATATTTACTAGATTATCCCGCCTAAAGATTACCACAATTACCCTTTCTGGCAGTTCTCATATTGGTTTAATGATAACCAGTATACTATTGGGTAGCTGGGAGATAATCACAGCTCTTCCCAGGTCTCAGGAGCCCAGCGAAGTATCTAGCACCGTGGAAAGTTTAATGTATTGTTAAAATACCAAACTTTGATTCATCTGAGCGTCATTTTTTGTTATTATTGTATAACTTATTCGTCATCCATGAATAGTTTACAAACATAACAAGGGAAATTATACAGACGTCAAGATAAATGAACGTGATACAACCAGGGTTTACATGTCATGACAAAGGTGACTAAATCTTTGCCATAAGCTGTTTAAGTAGAGTGGGCAGGGGGTGCAGTTACAAACAAGTGAATAGAGCGGGCCGAGGGGGGGAAGAAGAATTTGCCATGGACCAGTCGATCAGTCAAATAAGTAGAGGCTTTCCTAACGCTGCCTGACTTAGGTTAAGGAGGGCCAGATACCACCACATTGACACAGAAATGACTATATGGATTTGGGTAACAAGAAAAGAATTAAATACGAGATTATTTGAAAAAGTATAGAGTGAGTCAGTCAGTGAGTCAAGATTTCAATTCATAGAGCTTACTGACGCAGCTAAAATTACATAGAACATATTGGAGATGTAGCTAGGTTAGGTTAGGTAATGTCTGGCTACTACAGAACAGCCAAGGTTTAGTGGGGCGTAATCTACCACTTTGTCCGTGTTTTTCACAACAACTGGTCAGCTTAGTGGTGGAGTGGGAAACCTGACAGAAACCCAGCGCAAGACACGTCACTCTAAGCCACACATCAACTCGACACAGTCACAAGTGCTGCTCTTAATTCCTCCCTAATGGAGTGGACAGTTGTCGGATATCAAATGGATTACTGTGTTGCTCCCACTCACTCCAACTCACTCCAATGTTTGTCCAAAAATATCAGTATTTTTTTTATTGTTCGTGTTTATATTACGTGTGCTGTTGAGTCTCTGTCCAATGTCTCTGTTAGTTGTTGTGTTTGGGTTGTTATAAGGGTCAGCTGTTGTGATTGGTTAGTTTGTAAGGATCAGTAGCTGTGATTGGTTAGTTTGTAAGAGTCAGCTGTTTTGATTGGTTAGTTTGAGTGAGCTGTAGTGATTGATTAGTTTGTAAGGATCAGTTGCTGTGAGTGGTTAGTTTGTAAGAGTCAGCTGTTTTGATTGGTTAGTTTGTAAGAGTCAACTGTTATGATTGGTTAGTTTGTAAGAATCAGTTGCTATTATTGGTTAGTTTGTAAGTCAGCTGTTGTGACTGGTTAGTTTGTAAGTCAGCTGTTGTGACTGGTTAGTTGTCTCAGCTGTTGTGATTAGTTAGTTGTATGATTTAGTTGTTGTGATTGGTTACTTGTAAGTGTCAGCTGTTGAGATTAGTTAGTTGAAGCGTCAATTGTTGTGATGGGTTAACTCTTAAGATTGGCTAGTTATAAAGGTGAACTATAATGATGGGTAGTTATAAGGATTAGTTGTTTTTATTGGCTAACTCTAAAAGTTCGCTGTTGTAACTGACTCGTTATTAGGATTTGTTGTCAGGATTGGATCTACTGTTATGAGTAGCTAGTCATGAGATTACCTGTAGTGTCTGACTAGATCTAAGCTGTTATGATTGGCTAATTTTAAACCTCAGCTGTTATAGTTGGCAAGTTATCAGAATAGGCTGTTATGATTGGCAAGATCAAGGGGTACGGCTTTCCGCAATGACGTCACGCTATGTTTACGTGTGGTGCGGTAGGCAGGTTCTCCTGCACTGCATCGACCCGCGGGGCTTAGGGAAGCTTAAATTTATAGCCAGCCACTTCAGTGCATCATTAAAAACTGCCATAAATATTGAGTTAAAGGTGAAAAAGGCTGCGGTAGAATTCAAATACTGAAAAAGCAAATACAGACGGAAGCTTTGACTGGCAGCAGTGATTAAGAGTAAGGACTTTGATGTCGACTATGAAGTGGACCCCATGTTTGTCCAAAAGAATCCTGGTGAGTTCAGTCATATTTGCAATTTTATTTGTATCTGCATATTTTATTATAACTTGACTCATTATAAACAGAATGTTCTTTATTATGCCCGAGAAAAATCGTAAATAGTTACTAGTCATTTCATTTGCTGTCTTTTTTTAGATAAGTCAATGAATGCTTTACTATACTTATATACGCTATCTTTATGTGTTCTGCCACCGTCATTGGTTGGAATCCATATTTTTATTTTACAAACTTAACTTAACTTTTAAGCATTCATGTGAATTTTACCTATCCCAGTGAGCACGTACAGTCTCCCCCAAAAAGTATCTTTACCTTTTCGTCTTTACAACTTGAAACTTTGAACGAAATACTTTGATATTTTCTCCAGTGCATCGTTGTATGTTGCTATGCCTGCTCTCCCATATACACAACATATGTATTTCTAAAATATCAGTAGTAATAAAACTAACATTACTCTGCAGGAAAGTTACCAGGCAATTTGATCCACATAGTAGATAAAAGTGCAATGTACTGTATACTAATACCTGTGGTAAACTGTACCAACTGTTCCGAAACTAATGGGCCAACACTGCTCACAAAACCCCGAAGCATATCGACTTCATGGGTGGCGAAACGTTTTTGAGAAGATTGAAATTAAGTTCAGTCAGATTTTTAATAATTCTGAAGACTCATAAATTTCCATACCCAATGTAAGAGAAATAATGACTGCAGAATTACCTGTCATAAAGTTATAAGCTACTGAAGTATGGTTAAAAACATTCGAAATATGTAAATAAAACATGAAATACTGATCCTAACATAACCTAACAAAGCCAATCACTTTTTAAACCTTAAATCTCATTGACAGTTTTCATTGTTTACGTTGTGAATGGCCAAAGTTTCAAAAGCTCACATGCAACTCCTGTGTTATTTTTTGTTATCCAGTAAATTCTACGAACAGTTCAACCTTATGTCGTGATTTACCATGATCCCCTGTGAAAATAACGTGTATGTCATCCAAGGTGACTGAATGTTGGTTTAGCTACTTGGCAAGAAGGAAAGATTTCATTGTTTTCTGGCAGACTAGTAACGACAACAACACATAGTAAAACATAATGATCATCATGACGTTTCTCTGTAATAGTTGGGAAAGGTAACATTTTTCTAGCAAGTTATGCAGCTCCTACACCCGTATGCATGAAGTATTTTATTCTTGCACATTTTCATATCGTTTGGAAGTCAATAAAATCATAACACGAAAGAAACGATCTTCCCGTCCAACAGTTTTACCGACCCAAACACACCGTGACGTCACTTATGTAAACATGGAAGGCCTTATAAGAATGTACTGTCAACACTAGCTGTTTTAACCCACCAGGTATAAGGTGTTATAGGTGATGTCTAGGTGTTGTTGGTGATGACTAGGTGTTGTAGGTGATGAGGTAGTTGTAAAGTTGTACATGTATTAAACAATCCTGTAGATAACACACACACACGCACTCACGCACATACATACACGCACACATGCACACACACGCACGCACACACACACACACACACACACACACACACACACACGTTATTTTAATCAATACACCTTTAAAGACCAGGTAGACAGCAGTCATAATATGTCCGATAACAATCCCACTATGACCGGAAAAATCCACTATAACCGGGAACAATCCTATTATGACCGGAGAAAATCCGCGCGGGCCGGGATCAACGGTCATAAAGTCCCAGTAATGGCGCACTATAAACCGACCAATAAAACGGAGTCGGGTAGGATGACTCGAGATGAGGGGGGCTGAGGAGGTCCGGCTTATGTTCCTCCCTGACCCCCCTCCATGAATCCTCGATGACCTCCCCCCATCCCAACTTGTTCCCTCTCTGATGTCTGATGTCCCTCCTACGTGTTCCTCTCTGATGTCCCTCCCCTACGTGTTCCTCTGATGTCCCTCCCACGTGTTCCCTCTCTGATGTCCCTCCCATGTCGTGTTCCCTCCTCTGATGTTCCTCCCGTGTCCCTCTCTGATGTCCCTCCTACGTGTTCCCTCTCTGATGTCCCTCCTACGTGTTCTCTCTCTCTGATGTCCCTCCTACGTGTTCCCTCTCTGATGTCCCTCCTACGTGTTCCCTCTCTGATGTCCCTCCTACAACTTTTATCTTCGTCCATAACAACATCTATATTTTCCCAGTCCTGTAACGTAACGTATTTCTCTCCTCGCACAGCATCTGAATATTTACCTTAATAAAGTAGTTATAGGCCTATGACTTACTGACTGACTGACTGACTGACTGACTGACTGACTGACTGAATAAAATAACTTTCTTATGAGATGCTACCGAGAATATACAATTACTGCAAAAATCGTAACAATCCAAGTTTAGTAACATAATTAACTAAAACTTTCATCATAAAAAAATATTAAAGTTCGTAATACTTCAGCACTTCATTGACCTTATGTTTTACAGCAATAAGTAGAAGAAATAAAATAACCTTCATTGGCCAGTACGATATGTTGTTCATTAATCCGGTCACCAACACGACGCTACCAACCATAAGAGAGTGGGTTGAAATATGACTCGGGGCTTCACCAACAAGTCTCCCGCTAAACACAGCTTATGATTAATTCCTGGCCAGTCGTGTTCTCTCGCTGTATTTTTAGCCACGACGTTACGTGTTTTTTGTTTCTGTCCTGTATGTAGTGTTTGTATTTTTCCCACCTGTTCAAACACTTGCTTCTCATCAGTTCCGTAATGTGATATTTGTTTTGTAACCGTCATAGTGTTTATATTCTAGAAAACCGTACGCTAGTGAGTTTTGTTTATACTATACAGTAAAGTCTTCCGTTGGGGCAGTATGATTCATTGTCTATGGGGCTTATATTTGCCCTACATAAACATTAATTATATTTTTTTCTAGTGTTGATATAGACCCGTAATGATACGTAAAAGTGGATTTCAAACTAAAACATCTGTCGCAGTATATAAATAAAAATGATAACTTATTACATAAAGGCTGTACTGTACTCTTTTATTCTCAAAGTCACAATCCAAAAACAAAAAATATATGCTTTAAAGAGATCAGTGATATTTTCGAGACCACTAATACGGAGAGCAATACCTGAAAAATATGTCCCGAGGCCGCTCTGAGTCAAGACCTGCATCACTGAGGTCCTTAGAGATGATCTACTGCATAGAGAGATTAGTCTGTTTTACTGTAGCAGAAAATTAAAAAACTCATACAGTCTTGGGTGGTAAAACAAACTCTTCTGGAGGTGATCTCGTTAGTCGGGTGTCTGAGATTAATTGAAATATGACCGGTCGTTGTGGAGGATCATCTGGCGGAAGATTAGACAACTCTGACACTCTCGCCACTAAATTAGGAACATTAACGTGTTGCTATTGTCCATAAGCTCGACTAAATTCATCAAGGGATATGATACAGGTGCTCTCGAAGGAGTCTTTTACTAATAACTAATAGTGTGTGTCATCGGTTCTCTTGTATGTCCTGGCTGACAAAAAATTAAATATATGGACGATTATATGCGTAATAACTGGACGTAAAGTAATGAAGAAAAATAACTCTTAGGAGACCAACTCAATACCAAAAGTTGTTTAAATTGTGTGTGAAAGGTATAGGTTAACTCACTGTTGGCTTGGCTTTGCTGGGTCCAGTATTTTTATCATTCAAATATTATTGATTTATGATCATTAGTAATACATCTTACTCTAACAACAAATGGAAGAAAAACGAGCAATACCTCGTTATCCTCTTGTTGATCCGTCTTGCTCGTCACCAGTTAACTATTCTGCACTGCCTCTCCCTCGATCACTCACTCATGCACCTGCCACACACTTTACTAGATATGATAAGAAGATCTATTGACTCTGATCCTTGCAGTGTGTGTGTGTGTGTGTGTGTGTGTGTGTGTGTGTTCGCACACAGGGTGGTGAAATATGTCTAGTGTGGCAGCATTTTGTTAGTGTTAAGGTGCAGGCATTGCTTGCTCCCTCTCGCTTTCAGCTACCACCGCTGGCTAGCCCTCGTGGCGAACAGGGAAGCAACTTGCATAAGTCTTTCCTGCCAGTACACAGCCTCTTCACCTTCAAGACTCCTGCTGTGCCTCCTCGTGACAACACATGGTAACTAAGTGGCTCGTGGGCCCAGGCAGACCAGCAGGGGATCTCGGAGCAGCAGTGGGCCCCAGAGGGATGGCGCATAGGCCCACTGGCGTGTGGACACGTTCTGGCGCCTGCCAACCATTTCCCCGCTGCCTTGCAGATTAACCTTGGTAGGTATAAGGCTACGGGAGTAAACCCCGAACGAAAAATCTGTGGTGGAGCCCTGCATCAGGCAGACATGCTTACAGAGCTCCAACAAGACCCCAACGGAAGTATAGGTGGAAGAGGTGACCACCATGGGAACCCAACGACTACACAGGCGGACGAAGGCAATGAATGATGGACAGGCTAATAAGGGGAAATCAAACAAACTAGGCTATCGGCAGTCCATTGCAACTCTCCCTCTCCCCAGTCGTTCCAACATTTGCACCACTGGATTAGGAAAAGGGTGAGCCAAGATGTGTGTTTACAGCCTGCGCTCCTGCCTCACCACATAAATCAACTCACGCACAGCCATCATCCAGTTCATCATACCTCTCATCATCATCAAAACCTCTATACCCCCTCAAAAGTCCTATGGCGACGGAAGAATGGCGACGACGACAGGCAGAGATGACTGCCTTGAGTCTCTAGTCACAACTCTACACATAGGCCTGATGGAATCCCAGCCAAGGTGTATAAAGCAGGAGGACATCTGCTTACCAGCCGTCTCCATTCCCTCCTGGAGAATATATGGGAAAAGGAGGAAATCCCCCAAGCTCTTAAAGACGCCTCCATCGTCAATATTTATAAAAACAACGAAGACCGGTCAGACTGTGATAACTACCACGGGATCTCGCTGCTGTCCGTAGCTGGCAAGTCCTCCAAAACAGACTTCTTTCTGAGGCAGAAAACTTCCTCCCAGAACTTCAATGTGGCATTCGACCATCAAGTGGCACCACTGACATGATCTTTGCTGCCCTCAGATACAGGAAAAGTGCAGAGAACAGCGTCGTGACTTGTACATGGCTTTCATCGACCTAACCAAGGCCTTCGACTCGGTCAGCAGGGAAGCTCTCTGGTGGACCCTGAACCGTTTTGGCTGCCCACCAATATTCATCGCCACTGTGAGGCAACTCCACGATGGCATGAACGGCAATGTCCTGCACAATGGCACCCAATATGAGTTCTTCCCCATCCAAATGGGGATTAAACAAGGTTGTGTACTGGCACTAACTCTTTTTTCCATTTTCTTGGCTGCCTTCCTTACTTGTGCCAGTGCAAATTTAGCCGGCGAGGTGGACATTGAGTACCGGATGAGGGGTCTTTTCAACATCAGACGATTCCAGGCAAGAACAAAGGTGTTGGGAGCTTTCATTGCTGAACTTCAGTATGCAGACGACCTCACCCGAGTAGCTCACACTGAACGCGACGTACAGGAGATCCTGAACACCTACACAGTTGAGTGTGCACGCTTCGGCCTTAAGGTACGTAAGACTCAGAATCTCTTTCAGCCTGCACCTGGTTCAGCCACACCATCATCCATCCAGCTTAATGGTACTACCCTCTCTAATGTTACCCACTTCCGTTGTCTCGGCTCCCACTTGTCCACCACCAAGGACATTGATGAAGAGACTCAGCATCGGATCAGGTGTGCATCTCAAGCCTTTGGTAGACTCCGAAACCGTGTCTTCAGCTGTAGGGAGCTGAAATTATCTACAACGCTACACGTATATCGAGCAGTGTTCCTCCCCACCCTGCTGTATGGCAGCGAGACATGGGTCCCATACAAGAGGCACATAAAGGCATTTTAAAACTTTCATCAACGTAGTCTACATTCCATCCTCCAAGTTCGCTGGGAAGACAAGAGAACAAATTCCAGTATTCTTGCTCTCACCAACTGTAGAAGCATCGAGGCTACCATTATCCACGAAAAACTACCCTTGACTGGCCATGTTACCCACATGGGCGACAGTAGATTGCCAAAGCAGCGACTTTACAGTCACCTAATGAATAGTAAACTTAATGCTGGCGGATAACTGAAGAAACATGAAGAGGTATAAGGATAGTCTTAAGACAAACCTGAAAAGTGCCAAATCGACATCCTCACCTGGGAGACGATTACTCCACACCGTAACGCTAGGAGGAGCATCACACACGATGTCAATACTTTCGAGTTAGCCCGACTGCATAACAAGGCAGACAAGCGCCAATGCCGGAAAGACGATGCCACCGCCCCTCCCTCACTAATTGTAGCCCTCCACATATGCAACTTCTGTGAACGACCCTGCCAGTCTCGTATCGGCCTCTTTAGCCGTCTCAGAACTCACCAACCTAGGTGACACCCTTAATAACTCATATCATTATATCAAAGCTGGATGATCGTCATACTCGATTCAGAGTGACAGCAAAGTAGTAAGTAGTGTGTGTGTGTGTGTGTGTGTGTGTGTGTGTGTGTGTGTGTACAGATAAACACATACACATACACATTTACAAAGACACAACGCCTCACAATTCCCAGTACTACTCTATAGACGTCCTCCAAGACACACCAACTCACCTTCTCACAAGGTTACCCTCTCAGGTCCTTCTGACTCTTCTACATGACCTTTATGATTGTAGTGCATCCTAACCTCAAAACAACTTCCCCCAGGATGTCTTCAAGGAACCAGATTATTACACAGTTGAAGTATCGTGGCAAGGTTGGAGGAAGAACCAGTTCCCTGAAGGGTTATTATCTGTGATGACAGGTTACGCTGACTTATTTATGTCTAGGAGGGAGATCTGCTCTAATGTATGCTATGACCCAATGGACGATATATTCCAGTTGATACTATGATCCAGTGGACGATATGCTCCCGTGGATGCTATAGACCACATGCTTCTTTGAAATCTATATGCTCCCGTGCTCTAGTGGACGTTATGCTCCAGTCAACGCTATACTCTAGTAGACGCTATGCTTCAGAGAACACCGGACTTATCAAATAAGACGGTCACAGTGGACGCTGGACCTCAAGGACACACCATCACATTGGATCTGGCACGATCACACACAACGTATAGTTAGAAGTGTAGAATGTGTAGCAGGTAAGAGACTCCAGGAACTGGGTGATGGAACCGGAGGGGGGGGGAGGTAACCAGAACTCCATCAGGCAGGCCAGGTGTGTCACTGCAGTCGTTCTACCTGGAATATTTGTCTGTACTCAGGGTGGGGAGCAGTACTGAGGGAGTAGGAGGTGAGGAAGAAACATCAGGGTACGTATTTTATGTCCCCCATTCTATAAATCCTCCAGCTACAGCTTCATACCTACAAGACTAAAATTACTAAATGCATAAAAGAGAAGTGTAAGTGGGTGAGGGAGGGTGAGAAGAGGAGGGGGAGGGTGAGGGGGAGAGGGGTAAGAGGATGATGAGTGTGGGAGGGGATTATGGGTTCTTGGCACCTACTGGATGGCGTCATCCGCTCACCTTCGAATGTCACCAGTCCTTACCTTACAGGACTTTTTTCTTTTATTCCACCATCACATACATTTTCTTTCTCCTTCCCTCCCCCACACACCCTTAACAAAACAAACCCGCTCCAGTTGTACAGTTGTTGCTATACCTAATAATCTTGTTTACGTGATATGATTTTTAAAGTTAAATTCTGACAATACATTTTAGTAATACTTTAAAGCAAAAATGAACTACTTAGATGTTATTTTCCGGAAAAAATCTGTATATCCACTTCCGTTCAGTCAACAACAATGTGTTTACAACATAAACGTAAATATATGGTGTCCGATAAAATGAAATATAAATAGAAACATTTCAATGGGACCAAAAAACAATGCAAGCGCATTAATTTTCGGCTTGCAATAATAGCACAGTCAAAACAACCTTCACCGCCCTTCGTGCACGTGCACACACAGTGGAGGAAGTAAGAGAAGCCTCAGCGTCACTCCACCCAACATGGCACCAAGCAGGGAAGTGCTTTGTTCGGCGCCCCAGTGCTGGGTGCTGCACCGTGAAAGTTAGTTGGGTGTAGCAGGTACCTGTCCACAGCGGTTACCTGTCTATAGCGGCTCCCTGTCTTTAGCGGCTCCCTGTCTTTAGCGGCTACCTGTCTATATCAACTGCCCGTTTGTCAAAACCACCCTGGTATAGCGGCTTTTTTTTATCAAGGCCACCTACTTATATTAACTACTTGCATATGAGCAGCGGTCTTTCTTTAACGACCTTCTGTTCACCAGTTATACAGCGCCCACCTGAAAATAACATCCGACAGATGAAAGCAATAACCTCCACATAACAGCCATCAATATACGACGTTATCGTAGTGTACTGCACATAAACAGCCTCCTTACATTAAACAGCAGTTTGACCACTAGGGTAAGTTATTCCGAAGGTGAATTAGTTCCTGATTCGAAGGAAATTGTTAAATTTAGTTTTCTCGTCTTCCAAGGTTATTACGGAAACACATAGTAACTAACTTCGGATACCTACACCCACACACGTCACCTGGTTGCGTCAGTCAGGATGATCGGTGTAGCGTTACACCTGCCCTACACTTTCAGGGATTCCTCACTCTCTGTCTCCCTCCCCCCCCCTCCCCCCAAAGTACTTCTTATTTTATTTGTGCCAGTTCACCCAATTTTCTACTCGCCTGGTAAAAGTTGAAAACAATGACAGTGCAGCCGCTCATAGTATCACGATCAAGGAGAAGTATCAGGTGTGAGAGAGCAGATGTGTCGGTCTGGTCTTCTCAGTACTGGTGGTAATTGACTCTTTTTATCCACAATAGTACATTATCTCTCTCTCTCTCTCTCTCACTGTCTTCAAAGTTTGGCAGCCATTACTTTTCCCCCTGGCTCCTGCTTTCCTCCCTCTCTCTTTTTCCTTTCGGTACAAATTGTCTCTTTCCTATTTTCTGATTAATAACCGAAATGTTACTCTTTTAATACATCGTAATTCAGCAAGAAGATATGACAATAAGCGACTGTTACACTCGAAGTTCTTGAACAGTTTCTGGACTTTTTTTCCTGTTTCTCATTAACATTTAACGCAAGATGTATATCATCATTTTGTCTTAGAAAGGTTACAGAGGAGCTATCGCGTTTCAAATGAGGGACACAGCTACTATGCCAGGTGATAATAATAACAACAATAATATATAAATCACAACTCACGTCTCTGGCCTAGAGCTGTGCCATCAATCTTCTCAGTTCCAAGAACCCTCTACACACCTCTCACACATATCATCATTTTGCTGTCTGTCGCCCCCATATTAAAAATAATACAGTCCACATATCCACTCCACTCATTAATCGCTCGCTACCCTGCCTCTCCTCTCTCCTTCCTACCATAATTTTGGTTAGCCCTCTCCCTTGCCACCCTTCCCTCACCCTTTCCCTCACACGCCCAACCAGTTTTTTATGGCTCTGACGATTTGTCTCTTGTGCTTTTTCTCTTGGGTACAGTTACCGTCGTCATGGAGGGTCCCAGCTTTTGACTTTCATCGTTCAGCATATTTTGCAAACACTGTATACGAAATTTCCAGGACAATGTCTATCTTGGTAAGAATTTCTTATTTAATTTTATTTCCCTACTACTGACACTACACATACCTCTCGAAATGAAACTTTTATTCCAGATTCTACTTTCCCAGTCTCTTTTCTCCCTTCCAATCCAGCCCTTCACACATAGCTCTTCCGGTGTGTTTGGGAGGCGGCCACCCCCGCCTCGCTCCCTACCTCCCCGTCCAATAAATCTCCTAAAATGCTCCTGCCATCAATCCCCTCCGATACTGCGATTCCGTCCCTTATCCTTTCATTTTGAATTTTAACAAGAGGTGCGTCCAAAAGGGGCTCGTGTGCCAGCGTCTCTTGTTTCTGATGAAAGGTTCTTACAGGCTCAGAAAGCAAGACCCGCGGGCTGGCGGCCCCAGAGAAGCAGGAGCTGCCTCTTTGATCAAAGGCTCACATCAGAAGAATATTGTTACACAAACGAAAACTATTATTGCACAACAAGCATCATTGTTCCAGAAACACAGGATCTCTCTCAAAGGAAACGACTTATTGACAATTTAGAAGAACCAGAAATTACTTTTCCTTCAGTAACACACGTGTATTGTAAAATGATCGAATTATTGGTTTCCATAATGTTAATATTATAGCCTATACCCAATAGTTCATTCTCCATAAATGCAATACAAAAGTTCAGTTCATGACAAACTTTACTGGAAAAAACAGCTGTGAATGCAGCTGCATTGAGTCTATAAGAGACCTCAGCTGAGAGAAAAATTCAGAAACAAATTGCCACCAACTTTAAGAACAAAAAACACTTAACTCGTATAAACTTAGTGTAAAATAAACTGGCATGACTTGACTCCCTTACCTGAGCACATGCGGAAGGGAGTTTGAGCAGGTGTTGTCGGCTATTGTGTGTAGGATGACGCGATTCCACATAGACGTCATGAGCTGCAATGGAAGAGAACACGTCTGTTAAAACTGACTGTGTTGTTCAGGGCGTCAAGAGTGTATTTGTACAGGATTCGAGGAGAATCTGGGGAGCTTACCAGTTGGGAGGGTGAGTGTAGGGCATGACACGTGTGTGAGGTATGACACGGCAAAGCTTATTGATGGCATATTTGTGAGTCGGGACACAGTGACCGAATCTAACTTTATGTAACCTAGCCCCCCAGGCCCTGATGTGGGTCATTGACCCGTACCCGGGTGGGCTAATCCCGTAAAAAAAAAAAAAAAAAACGAATTCAACAAAACTTCGTGTAACCAAATATAACCTAACCTGAAGGGTGTATTCAAGGTCTGGGTGTATTAAGACCTTTCAGAAACTTGAGTTAGTGTCACTTAAATGAAAGATTCAGCTACTGCCAGGCCTGATGTCAATGCACACGTAGTTTCAAGTAGGATTGCATTTATTTTCCTCGGACGTAAAATGACACAGATCATGCAACATTTTGGTGCAGATTTATCCGACCTTATACCAATAAAGTGAAATACTGACATGAGGTACGATACTACAGAATAAACAAATGGTGTAGAAAGTACTAGAATCGCTGGTATAAGTAAAAAATAAAACAAAAAGAACGTAGGTGTAGATGATTTCAGAGCCATCCCTGCCCTCAACAGACTCCCTAAATGTAAAAAGATTGTTTTAAAGTGCGATATTGTACAAATAACTAGAAATTAGAGTGATCAGTTTAAGGACCTGGCTTACTCAACCGTGAGTGGAATACCCTTAGGTGAGTGGAAGTGTTAACGCTGGGCCCAGGGTGCACATATTTCCTCAATATATATAGTTTTTATTACTCTATATATCTACGAACGTTACAGCCACTTCTCACCTCACAATAAATGTGATCCTCATGAATGTATTAAGAAATAATTTGTAGATCTCTTAGTAGTGGACGATGAGAGTTAATGTGTGTTAGTGAAAATATCCTTTAGTGTAGTTACTGTTGTCCCTCTTGCTTCCTGTCTCTTCCTGGATAGCATCAAATATAGGGTGGACGGATGTACGAGCGATAGGGGTTGGGTGTAAACGTTTTTATGTTAACTATCTTAGACGTAATGAAAAGTTATAATAAACACTTGTAATGGCGTAAGCAAGTTCTATTGTACTTTACTGAAGAATTTAATGGATACTGAGGCTCATAATGTAATCCTCATACAAATACTGTACATGATTCTTATAATAATTATTTGAGACATTTTATGGCTACCGATGCGAATAATGACAATTATGTACTAATATCACATTTCAGGACGCAATCACTCTGCCAAATTCTAAAATAGTTATGCTAGGCCTCAGCATTTCCTCTAATATATCTTGGAAGCCACATATCCACAACATTGCTAAAGCTGCCTCCCGAAAGCTGGGAATGCTGTACTGATGCCGTAGCTACTTCACTCCTGAGCAGTTGCTCCATGTATATAAGGGATTCATTCGTCCTAACTTGAAGTACTGCTCTCATATCTGCGGTGGCTCTTCTTCTGTCCAACTGTTAGATAGGGTGGAATCAAAGGCATTTCGAGTTTAGTTGATAATCTCTCTTCCCTTTCTCTTCACCGCAATGTTGCTTCACTCTCTTTTACAGGTACTTTAACGGGCAACATTCGGTGGATTTGGCATCCTGTATACCGCCGGCAAGGCCCTGGGCTCGTAACACTCGTTTTACCCGCGGTGCCACCGTTTTTGTGTGGAAGTCGGTGACACTAGAATAACCCGTTATAGTACATCCTTCTTTCCTCACACAGCCAAACTCTGGAATGCTCTGTCTTCTTCTGTGTTTTCATACTTTTACAAACTGTTTCACTTCAAAAATTTGGTTTTCCGTCATCTTCGTGGTGTAGATTAATATAATATTTTTCTCTTCCATTTTTAATTTATTTTTACTCTTATTTTTTGCCCCCCCCAGGCCCCGTTGTGGGTCGATGACTTGTGCCGGGGTGGTCTATTCCCCGTAAAAATAAAATAAAATAAAACAAGATAATGACAATTTGACCTCTAAATTCGGTATACAGGTACACACAATACTGAAGTTTACAATTAGTGAAGCCACATTCAGACCTCACAATGCTTCGATCAGTAAAGCCAACTTGGTAATCCCAAAGCTGTGAGGTCCAGGGGTCACTCATACTGACCATCCCACAATTGGTTCTTTAACTCGGCAGAGATACTCGAGGTAGTCACTTATCCGCCGACTGTAATTGGTCTTTTGGTGATACTCGTATAGTGTTTTCTTCTTCTCTTCCTCCATTTCTCTGTTACCATCCCTCAACTATCACATGGCCCGAAAATAGTAATTAGCTTTCTGCTCATGAGTCACTGAGATACACACAACAGCTGCCTGACAACCTGATGAGTCGCCCGAACGACAAACGTTTATCCGTCGGCTTACACAGATCTTCTTAGATCCTTAAATTTCTCAAGGGATTTTCTGAGGTAAGCCCTTAATGTTGGGATCCCGGCCTCATTACCTGTGCGTTCACCTCTGGTCACTTGGTCAGGTGAGAATGATGATGTTTGCTGTTGGTTTGGTTTGACCTATTAACTCGTATACCCAAACACAACACACACATTATACATACATATATATATATATATATATATATATATATATATATATATATATATATATATATATATATATATATCAGATACCACAAGGAAAGAAGAAAAGAAGATTAGTAGGGTCATTACCTAATACCTGACCATTGTGGACCTGGTCTCACCCTCCTCTGTATATATACACCTTGGTTTGTATTTCTCTTTAGTCTGTACTCACCTGAAGATGTGAATTACAAAGCGCTTGGGAACTTCGTGTTTCTTCTTTCCTTGTGGTTATCAGCATATATATATATATATATATATATATATATATATATATATATATATATATATATATATATTTATATATATATATATATATATATATATATATATATATATATATATATATATATATATATATATATATATAGGTCCTTTAAGTGTGGATAGACAATGTGTACTTAGTTTTCAGTATATGATGACACTGAAGATTTTGGAATGACGTGGTAGATCTTACAATGGAGGTAATTAACGGGGAAAAGATATAAGAAATTTATGAATTGGATATGGTCCAAAATGTAACAAAACGAAAATTACTGAAATAAGAAGGAAATGTAAAAATATTATCTGAACATGAACTGCAAACATTAACGAAACCGAAATCAAAGTGTATCATCACAATTTTTTTTAAATGTCAGCAGATTAAACTTTATTAGTTTATTCACTTTAATTAAAACTTGACCTAACTTTGGAATAAGAAAAAAAATGGTTGCTGTCATTCAACAATATTATTCAATCTGCAAACAAAATCGTCTTCGTTTACTAGACCTACCAAAGTGAGAAGCTACTCGATACCAGGGTTTCATATTCACTCTCTTGTTTATTAAGCGGCGTTACACTGTTGAACCCTCCCAGTGTCATGGAGTGTCTAAGACCTTCAACACCCAAAATAATGTATGGTAAGCTACCGGCACACTATGGTATACCTCAAAGGCTTATTAGTCTCTGGTATAAAGTGTTTTTCCTTATATCCTCTACCATAACAATGTACAGTGCATGAAGGAGTAGCTAAATATCATTACCAATATTTTAATCAGTTTGTAATGGGACAAAGATCATGGTCTTGGTAGGCATATAAGACGAAACTGCAGAATGTTGGTTCTCTAATGTTACTGTCCTTCAGAGGGAACTGTTTGAGGCCCTTCATTACTGAGAACATTTTCTGTTCCAAGTGACAGTGAACTAGTTCTTTTAAGTATTCCTCAGGGTACAGGTTCTGGAGATCCCCAAAAAGGTTTGTCCTCTTCAGCCATCCTCAAGTGTCCTCGCCGCGTTCCTACAACAATGAAGAGCAGGTGAGTCTTGTTTTACTCGCACACCGCTACACCAACCGCATCGTAGAAGCATTTAAATTTATTTTCTGTCGGAAAAGGATTGTGATAGCTCGTCGTGATTGAGTGTTGACGTGTTTGCTTTGTAAGATCCTGGAGAACTGCTCCCCGACACACATCAAGAACTGTTTAACCAAAAGAAAGAGTTTATATTTTCTAACTGGGTCATATTACATCATCTTGCTTTTATGCTTTAATCACTCCTTCTAGACAGATAATATCAACAGTTTCTGCATATCAGAATAATATCAAGAACGAGTCATTAATTTTATTCAGGCAGTCAAACATGTCTTGCTGAGAGGTTTCAGTTTCCGTTCTGCAGTTTCTGGGAGACTTTCAGTGTGTTTTGCGTGAAAATTTCCCAATATCTTTGGTGATTACTTGATCAGACTTCAAGCTTCCCGATTCATGTCCAGAACACAGCAAGTAGGCGTAAACCAAACCAACAAGGGTTTGGAATCCCCCAAGACTCCGAAGCAGCAGTCCACTCAAAGAGGGCCTTCATCAGCCACGCCACCAAGTGGTAGTTAGTTTAAAAAAAACAAAATCCTTCAACAAGATCAAGAGGCTCACCGAAGCCGTCCATCGCCACTTATACAGTACGGTATTAAAAAGGGATCAAACCATAACTTTTCCTAATTTAATATAGCTGTAGTTTCGGATAAGATAAAGACAAATAAAAGTATGTTTTCCGCACATGCACTGCTGTCTCTGGTGCTATGGCAATACTTCCCCCCCAAATTATCCCTTTTTAGCGTGTAAGTCCATTGCGATTTAATGTTTAATTGGACAGTTATCCCTGAAATGGGTGACACACACTAATTAACTAAAAAACAGTTCATAGTTGCAGTATCACTAACCTAATTAACGTGTTGCCTTCTGTGGATAAAAAAAACATAGAACAGCGGAGTGAAAATGTGTTCTTCAACACGCAATTGTTGGGGAAAAAATTGTCATTAGTAGAATCGGTCCCTTCAGCCTTGACGTGTGTTTGCATACCTTGACACAACCATGACGTGGCCTGACATGGAGGTCATGATAATTGCATACTTACCACGAAGCGTATCTTCACTATTACGTCACGTCCAACTTACTACCTAGACATAACCCAAAATATCATGACACAGTCTCTCACTTTTAAGACAGTGGTGTTAATATTAAGAAAGCAAGCAGTATAACTACCAGTGGACATAAGCGTACCATGACACGACCTATGTAGACGCATGGTACCGCCCTCACCACCGTGCTGTAAGCCTTGATGCCAACCAACACAATTTTCAACTTCTCATGTCGTTTGCGATTATCCCCAGGTCACGTCAGCTTGTACAGGTGAACCTCAACAATAATCAGTCTTGTTCCACTGAGCCATAAGAGCGGCTCTAGCAGGCCAGGAGCCCCAGGCAGGATTTCGGCAGGAAGACAACTCGACCTTAGAGTTGAACCTCTGACAGGATCCACATGACTCCTCCACCCGTAATGTCTCTAGGACTCCGTCTTTCATCCCACCTGCAGTAGACGGGAGGCAGCCTTAGGGGGTGAGGAAGACTGAGGAACAACCCAGCGTGTAATGTGTGTGAGATCCTCCGTGGGACTCATAATAGGACCAGACAGGGTCCCCGGCCATGACAAACCAGGTTATCAGGGGAGGAAGGACCAAGAAGCAGGGTAGACCCTCACAACACAGATGTGTCACGTCTCCTGCAGAAACTAGGCTTGGGGACCTGCTATGATTAGTTAATCATCTAATATCAACAACGATTTTTCACTCAAAATACTTTAGAAAAAAATATCACATTATGATATTATTCTTTACTGACGAATTATAAACTTTAATACATTAACTGTATATGAAGTAGGATCTTCTACGTCAATAATTATCAGCTCTTGGCTGATACATCTAACATGACAAAAGTTTTGACTGTCATTTTCCTGGTGTATAAAAAGGTTGGAAATATCGAATTCTTAATATTAGTCGAATATGCTAAAATATGAAATTTGCCTCGTACTACGAGTAGCTAATTACTTATATTGTACATGTTCAACGCTAGTTGTACATTATGTAACTCATTCTGACTATTGCTTACCAAGTACAGTTTATTACGACAGCTTAATTTTACCCCATGTTTTGTCTTGAGAATATTTTAGAGGAACCAAGAATCTGTTAAGGTGTTGCAACAGAGAAGACTTGTCATCTGTTATACTTCTGCTAGTTATATGACGTTGTCACCTTGTACTGCTGCTACGAGAGAAATGAATAGCATATGTGAGATATATTGTGCTGGATATAACATCACTTACAATCATAACAAACATACTTTTGTAATTTCCCGAGAATACTGATATGATGTTCACACTGTGACTCAAGAGACATTCCGGTTACCTACACCGTGAGACATACTGGGGACATTATCCTGAAGGAGAGAGACGTTGTTTAATCTGTAATGCCGTAACGGATCTACGATTATTAGTTTTAATGTCAATGAATCCCGATGTCTTGGTCAGCCTGATTTAAAATGAGATGTTGAGCCGCCACTCCTTCGGGTTCTGCAGTTGCGTCGCTGTTGAACGTTGAGAAGTACGAACTTGAATGGGCGTCGCATTATTATACTCTTCCATTATGAGTGTAGGAAGAGTTTCATAGTTACATTGATTAATAGTGAGGAGAACCTATTTATTCACATAACATCGTCATTTTCATATAACCATTTGTTGACTATTATTTGATATCTCTCGGGTGAATTATTATATACACGGTACAAATCCATGTAAGAGTGTCATATTAGCAAGTGTCTCTTCTCGATGGGAAGATTACCTCACAGTCCACCACGCCCACCCTAATCTCTCGGTGTTATCGAATTGCTGCACTGTGAGACCTGCCTCCTGAGAAGGGTTCAGGAGGGAACCACACACCCACACCACTTGAAGAAAGGATGCAAACTTAAGTAATCAAAAGAGTTCTTGGATAATATGTAATGTTTGTCAAAAAAGAGAATCCACCTGAGTACCAATGGTTGTTTTATTATGTTAACATCCGAGGACAAAATAGCCTCTACCAAAATGTCACCAATATTTTCAATACTTAATTCGTCAACTCTCGACTGGGACTAAACTAGCGGAGTAGAATCTTCAGGTCCTGGAAAAGATCTTAAGTTTTTAAACATCAGCGGGACCGCCCTACAGGGAGAGTTAATTTAGTACGTGGCCACTTCCCTCTATCTCCTGAACGTTCCCTTCAGAAGAACTTTTATGAAGAATGAAAATCTTTTTGACAGCCTCCAAAATATTTGATTTTGCGCCCCAAGATCACTTTCACCTTCAATTTCCGCTTGTAGGAGCTGGAAACTAAGAGGAGCCCCACAGGGCAACGCTATTCACTCTTGTATTATATTACTGAGCCGTCAAATTTGGAGATTCATATTTTTTGTTCTCATATAATAAATTTCTGAAATTCTAAAAAAACCAAAAACAAGTTAAAACCTATAAACATTACCGCCACAAAAGAGCTGGCGGGTAATTGTGGAAGGAAACATTCTTTGCATCGCTGATTTCATTGAATCGTTTTTCACATTCTTGAAGTAACTTGGGAGACCACTAAAGGCTCTGCGATGGAGGGAACACTATTACTGATGTGGTTTCTGTGTGTAAAATACAAGATTTTTTGTAAATATATGTAGATGTTAATTGTCACTATATTGATGGATTGATGTATGTGTTCAACATCCTTTATACACAAACCGAAGATCACTGTCTAGACGAGTGTACGGATAGCATTGATTAAAAGAACTACCTTCGCCTTCAGGATGAATCCAGATTTTGAGTTGCGTGCGTTAGTCAGGCCATAGTTAGACTTTATGTTTAATTGTGTGTTTGAGTTCGTATTTAACTTCACCCCTTGATCACTGTTCATGGTAGCGTCACGAACCTTGGAGAGGGGACACAACTCTACACCACCACCCCCAAAATAGGTAACCTTCACCTGTATATCGTATGTCACCACCAAAAGGGCTTCACCACCACCCCCAAAATAGGTCACCTTCACCTGTATATCGTATGTCACACCAAAAAGGCTTCGTGTTACTTTTTGTTTTGTTTTTACTAAAATTCCTCTCTGGGAAGGTGTCATTATCACTACTGTATCGTCTTCTCGTGAGTGTGACTACTGTAATTTCTTTCACTTCAACTCCAAGGCTGAGAGTAAAAAAAAAATCGTACAGTAAAGATTCACGATAAGTATAAAGGTAAAAAAAAAATACGATAAATTTGGGCCATAAAATTTTCTATCGAGTGAGAACCTGTGTTATAAACGTATTTCTTTAAGAAGGAAACTTTTGTGTTCAGTGGAGGCATTACTAGTTACAGTTCCTTTAATTCCTTTTACACACTGAACTTTTTCGTCCATGTGAGGCAGGTCTCGGGAGAGGGTTGGCAGCTCACGATTTTTGCCTGAAATTCTATTATTTTTAAATCGACGAACATGACAATAAGCAATTTCCAAAGGTCAAATTCTTTTAAAAGCCTAAAACTGTTGGGAGAGAAGGTGTTTGTGCACCAGCCAGCAGAAATAATATGTTTTTCATGATACGGCTCATTGTACTTTTATCCTCGATGTATAAACACCCTTAACGTCTACCTTCATTATAGCCTCATCAAATTTTTTATCCAACCCACTGAAAATCGTTAGTTTCCCACCAGGAGAGGAAAAAATATTGATACATAACACGATGGCAATATTCAGGAAACATAATTATATCTGCTTTCTTAGACTTACTCTGATGAACCTATTATTATTTTGCTTTAGTATCCACCAAGCTAAAACAAAATAGAAAATTGGAAACTAAATAGAATGAACGTGTGGTTGGGTGGGGGGAGGATTTATTACCACTACTAGACAGAGTACAAACAGAAACAATCTCTCTCTCTTTCTCTCTCTCTCTCTCTCCACGAATTTCAAAGTGGGTTTATTGATCTCATATAAAAATGAACACCTGGGTTAGATGCTGACTGAGACCAAAATGCTTTTATTCCGGGGAAAATAGGTCAAAGGTCAAGGCTCTGTGCAATACGAAATTAACTGAATAAGAAATACCCTGCAAGCTGAAATCCTACGAGATGAGAGGTTAGTGCCATGATGTCAGGTCAAGGTGCCAAACGTCGCCTAATGCTTGGAGATTGTGTTTATTGTAGCCATACCGTTTTAGTGGTGCCAAATCTCGAGTTTATGGTCATATGTGATTTTACGGTTTAAATGGTGACAACAGAACGTAGGACTGTGTCACAATGATCGAGGAGTCAGCCTTTACACACACCATCACCGAGGAATGGATAGGTGTGTGTCAGGGTATTGGGTGTTTAAAAGAACGAGTGCGTTTATTGGAGTGTGTTTATTGCAGTGGATGTGATGATTGGGGTGAGTGCGTTTATTAGAGTGCGTTTACTGGAGTGAGTGCGTTTCATGGAGTGATTGCGTTTATTAGAGTAGGTTTACTGGAGTGAATGTATTTATAAGAGTGTGTTTAGTGGAATGAGTGCGTTTAATGAAGTGAGTAAATTTAGTAGGATGTTTAGTGGAGTGAGTGCGTTTAATGAAGCGAGTGCATTTAGTAGTGTGTTTACTTGAGTGATTGCGTTTACTGGAGTGAGTGCATTTAGTAGTATGTTTATTGATGTGAGTGTGTTTATTAGAGTGAGTTTACTGCAATGAGTGTGTTTACAGGAATTAATTTATTCTGGGAATGAGTTTGGCAATGGACTCAAGTGATCATTATCTTAAATGTGGTCCCTGGTCAACGGTCCTTGTGGCATTCCTTCTTCGACCCATGACATTCCTCAGTTGACCCATGGCATTCCTTAGTTGACCCATGGCACTCCTCAGTCGATTCACTGTACTCCACATCCAACCCATGACACTCACCATGGGCGTTAGTCCTCAAAAACTCCTCCAGTCATCGAGGGCAGGACGGAGGTAGCAGAATTCGAGGGTAAATTTGACCAGAAATCAATCTGACAGTGTGGCAGAACCGAGTTAATGTTTGGTGGCAGGGGTGAAGTGGGGGTAAATGGTGGTGATGGTGAGTGAGAGGGTGAAGTGGTGGTGAGTGAGATGGTGAACCGGTGGTGGTGGTGAGTGAAGTGGTAGTAGTGATGATGAACGTTTGGGTGAGTTGGTTGGTGTTGGTGACTGTGGGGAGGGGTGATATGGTCTTGGTGAGTGACAGAGTGAAGTGATGGTTGTAGATGGGGGTGAAGTGATGGTTGTAGATGGAGGGTGAAGTGATGGTTGTAGATGGGGGGTGAAGTGATGGTTGTAGATGGGGGGTGAAGTGATGGTTGTAGATGGGGGTGAAATGATGGTTGTAGATGGGGGGTGAAGTGATGGTTGTAGATGGGGGTTGAAGTGATGGTTGTAGCTGGGAGATAAAACATGGTTGTGGTAGTTACAGTGATAGTGGTGAGAGAGTCGGTGGTGGTAATAATGTTGGTAGTGGTGGTGGTGGTAGAGGTGTTGATGAGACTGGTAGTGGTGGTGTGAGCGAGATAATTGCAATTCAATAGTGATAATGACGGTAAGGGTAATTAGAGGTGGGAGAGGCAGGGAGAAATAACAGCAGTAATAATAACATCGCTGGTGATGATGGCGGTGGTGGTGGTGGTGTTGGCAGGGGGTGTGATAATTAGCTAATTGTAGTGATGGGTGGCGGTGGAGGCGGTCGTTGCAAGTATCGATTTCTTGTTATAGTTCATAAGAGTGATAAGTTGCTTCCAGAATTATGGTGTATAGTTGGTGACATTCAGAGTGAAGGCGGTGTTAATTAATGACAGTCTGCTAATATAATGATAATACCGGTTAAGGTGAGTGGTTATGAGCTGCTATAAGTATCTCTTCAACTCCTGAGGCGAGTATAGAATGTATCTTACAGAGGATAACACTACCCAGGTCACTAATACACACGTGGGTAATATCAGGGAACAGAAACAAGTGACACCCATATCATTCACTATCATCATCAACATTAATGGGAATGCCTTACATAATCGTACCATATTCACCGTGTACCTTCCGTCTTAAAACTCGTTAGCAAGTTTTAATACAATAACTTCTTGCAATTACAATAGGATTTACATTAAAAAATCATTTATTTTGAAAGATTTAGGGAATAACGCATCCATAAATGAGGTGAGGAGCTCGTGTTAGTTCTGTTGATGAATGAAAACATGACTAAGTGATGTGTCATGTCTTTCTTCCAGAGTAGGTCTTGGCTCCTCCGTTTCTTCTTGTCAGTCGTTCAGGAGTTTCTTGATCAAGGGAAAATTCCTTGATTATCACAGTTATGGACTTATGGTATCTGATGGCTAATTCCTTGAGGGCTTGTAAGCTCCATAAAGCTCTACTGTCAAGATCTGGTGGGGAGTTCCTTGATGACAGGATAGTTCCGAGTTGACACAGTATTAGTATCTGTTGGCGGTGAGGCGGACGCATTAGTCTTGGCATGGCGGCGAGAGTTGCAGGATGCCACACGTCACCCCCCTCTCTCACGTCCGCATTCATTTTATCCAATTAGGGTCACCGAGTATCAAAAGTGCCGCTGCCTCTTCACTGACATCCAAATTAATTAGTCAAAAAGCTTCATATCTAAAGCCGCTGGATGATATGATATTTACCTTCACAAGCGGGTCTATAGATGCGATATAACTGGTATCGAGAGGCAGGAGTAGCTTCAGCAGCAGGCGGAGAGGTCAAACCTTGTCACATTAACGTCTGTAAAACTACCTGGAAACAACTATAAGGTTTGCATATAATCCAAGAGTAGATAATATGCGCCAGACAGTTTGCTAACTTTCCAGTTTTACGCTCATGGTAATCTTTATACATCTTTCTTCGTTACCTGGAATAGTTCCATCATCTTCCCGAGCTGGTAAGGCCATCACTTAGAAAACTCTATGGATGTTCCTCTGTACTTTACATAATGATGCTCCTCGATCTTCCTCACGATTGGTTTATGTTGTAATCGTCATCATCATAAACAGGGACGCTTGTCATGATCTAACATGGCTCCTCCAAATTAAGTTCGTAAACTTGTCTATCATTTGTTGTACAACCCCCCCCCCCCAGTGTACTGAGCGCTTCTTGACATGTGGCGAAAATAATAGACCTGTATCATGCTCGTTAAAGATGACTACGAGAGGTGGAGGTGAATGTGGATTATTGCATGTCGGGAACAGTCAAGGACAGAGAAGTTTTCTGTGTACTTACCCCGCTGTTGTTGACACTGATCAACGTATCAAATGATTGATCACAATAATGATACACGTTTTGTGCCTAATATGTTGGTTGTCATTTATCCAATAGAAAATGGCTCAAATAATAATAGGAGTTGTGCGTGACATTATTCATAAAGGTATCACTTTTTTATGAAATTTTACGGCATCACACACAATATCAATACATTCAATAACCTCTAGAATTGCACTACCCACAACCCCTGACACCCCATATGAAACCCCAAACCCCCTTAGCCCTCCACAACATATGAGAATGAAATGTGAAATTCTTATGGGTTTGAAGCTTTGCCATTCTAAACATTACATAAAGTATTGCAAGAATGACGTTGGTAATATAACAATAACGATGAGGCCAAAAATGTAGACTTTCTGCAATGTAATTTAGTGTATTTTTTTCTTTTAATGTAAATATCGAGTAAGAGATGGAATTTGATCATATTTCTTTCTGGTAAAGTGATCATAACAGACTTAAAGATATCAGATTTGATATTTCCTGATTATTAATGAACTGAGGAAATAGACACTGTCTCGTGATTTATCTGAACCAATACAGAAACTACGACAATAGCAGGAAAAATACTCCCATCATCCTGTGTTAGTGTCTGTTGGTTGAACAATGGCCGTTTCTATGTCCTCTTTGGTTATCAGGAGTTTTGAAAGGAATCTACCGTCAAGACTCTACAGATTTCATTGTTATTTCATTCTTACAGTTTACTGAATACTTTCTAAGTCTCTGAATTTTTAAACTATAAGAAAAAGTGTGGTTTCTTATATTTCCTTGGGGAGGGGAGGGGGGGGATATTTAAGTCTACATAAGTACCGAGTGTTTTCTTGTTTGCTTTTGTTTCAGTTTGATTCGATTGAGAATTAACACGAATTAATGACCGCCCAGGAAAGCCAAAGTTGTGAAGGTGAGTTGTTGACTCTAGGTGATGGGAATGAGTAATAATAAGACTATCCTTCAGGTACTGCAGAACTTACTTGCCTCATCGGAGACTTTAAAGGCGTCCATGTTGGCCTGAAGACGCATTTGCAGGTCTCTGTCTTTTTGTATGTTACAAGAACATTCCAAGAGTGGTACCTCATAAGTTACGGTGTAAGGCTTATATACTGTATAGCTACGTCAGATGACTGTCAAGTCTCTGGGCAGGTGCAACATATACTATGTAAGAAAGACAACCGAAAGTGGCATGTAATATCAAGGCAGACAGTGGTACTAAGAGACTGACACCTAGCAGCTAAGAATGGGCACCCATCAGTAGTGACACCCAGCACCACCATCAGCAGTGACACCCAGCAGCACTATCGGCAGTAATACCCAGCACCACCATCAGCAGTGACACCCAGCACCACCATCAGCAGTGACACCCAGCACCACCAACGGCAGTGACACCCAGCAGCACTATCGGCAGTAATACCCAGCACCACCATCAGCAGTGACACCCAGCACCACCATCAGCAGTGACACCCAGCACCACCAACGGCAGTGACACCCAGCACCACCATCGCTGCTCTCTCCAGTTATTGTTTTTCATTTAGGTAATGTAGGTACGATCAGGTGGTTGGTTGGGAGGTGGATAGGGTGGGCTGGGTTGTCGGGGAAGAGTAGTGTGGTGGGGAAGGAGAGGTGGGTGGTGGGTGGGTGGGCGGTGGGGGGAGGAGGCACAAGCAATCAGCTGACCCACCAGCAGGCCAGTAATTATACCATGGCAGTAATGGCTAGTAATCTCTCTAATTACTCTAATTCACCAGTTAATGACAGAAACTAATATTATGAAGATTATACTAGGACGGCTGTGTTTATTATGGACAATTAAAAACTATTATGAAAATTTGACACCATGACCTTGGAGAAGGAGTTAAGGGAAAGGGGGAGGGTGAAGGAGGGGTGATTTTTCAGGAAGAAGGGGGGCAGGGTTTGCTGAAAAGGGGGAGGAAGGGGGGATGTTTATTTAGGAAGAAGGAGGGTAGAGGGGGAAAGGGAATGCGGAAAAAAGGGGAGAGTGAGGGAAAGGTGGAAATGGAGGGAAGGGGAGAGAGAGAGGAGGGAATAAGATATTAAAGAAAAAGGTTTACTCTTTATTCCAATAAATAACACAAGACTCATAACACGGTTACAGGAATTCCATATGATAAATGTCGACTCAAAAATATACATATGACTATAAAAAACTTTTACATTCTAGATTGGGTATTTTCCAATCCTTTCTAGTGAACAGAGAAAACCTGTGTAGTTGGGCTCAGAGTCGCGACGAGGCTGTTCTATACGAGCTGATGGTTGTCGGGAATTTATAATAAAGCAACAAAAATTAAAAGGAAACAAAAGGTGCACTATGATGGAGGTGATACAGTGAGTGGTGTTTACTACATAACTTCAAGATGCGTAACAAATAAAACAAAATGTTCTGTGCATCACTCTCAGTAACAGAGAAAAAGGAAACAATCCTGGCCCGTGCACACACACACACTGTCGGTCTATCAATTGTACTTTATTTTTTCCATTTCTTCTAAACCTCATAATACTGTATATTGACTATCCCATTACTCTTACATTCAGAATAAAAAAACACGACAGAAAGCTCCTCCCATCCCACCAATGTTTCGTACAGGACGCGCCCAGCAGGCTCCCTCTTGCTACTTGAGGGCCTGAAGGTATACAGTATACTGCCTCCCCCACATTCTCTGGTGTTTGCCTACCACACTCCCTGCTTCTTACAACACATACGAGTATTATGGCTTCTGCATCGCTCGCATTCTGTTCTAAGGGTTGGTAGCCGAGATCCTGGCCACCATAGCCCACTTAGCTGTGAATCATTATTTAATGCTCTATCTTGGGGAGTTAAAGAGGTTGGTTACAGTGTCAACAGCACTGCCTCCTTATGTACACGCAACAGACTTAATATTCAGTGTGCTGTATCCGCACTGCCCGTCAGTCCTAAGGACCAACGTTGACTTTCACATTTTGTTTCGTTCAGTGTCTGCTTTGTGTTATATCTCAATTTCAAGTTATTTACACGAACATTGAAAACAAATATTATGCGTCAGTCCAATCATGGCCAGGCGTAAAAAAAAAAAAAAATACCTGGCAGTTCAGAGTCTACCCTATCAATAACTGTGACCGGCAGTGTGTACAGATAGATTGCCTGAGTTTGGAATGGCGTGAACGTTTTTGAATTTTATAGTTTTTTTTTCTTCGTACACTTGACTAACTCGATCTCGATTAATACACACACACACACACACATATATATATATATATATATATATATATATATATATATATATATATATATATATATATATATATATATATATATATATGTGTGTGTGTGTGTGTGTGTGTGTATGTGCATGTTTGTGTATGGTAAGGTGTGCTACTTTACAGTCACCTAACGATTGGTAAACGTAACGCTGGATGGCTACAGAAAAAGTATTAGGATAGTCTTAAGACACCTGAAAAAGTGCCAAATTGACCCCCTCACCTGGGAGACGATCACTTCACGAGCACTACACAGGGTGTCAATACTTTCGAGTTAGCCCGACTGCATACCGAGGCAGACAAGCGGAAAGACGCTGCCGCCGCCCCTACTGCACTATATGTAGCCCTCCACACGTGCCACATCAGTGGACGGCCGTGCCGGTCCCGTGCCGGTCCCGTGCCGGTCCCGTATCGGCCTCTTGAATCACCTCAGAGCTCACCAACGAAGATGGCATCCTTAATAACTCATATCATTGTATCATAGATGGACGATCGTCATACTCGATTCCGAGAGACAGTAAAGTAGTAGTAGCAGTAGTGGGTGGTGGAGTGTCATCTGGGTGACTCCGGGAAGCAGACGTGGCCGTATAAACAGACACCATCTAAGCGGGTGTTAAACATGGCCTGTTATGGAAGGCAAGAAAAGCATAGGTAATAGCCGTACAACTTTCTTCCTACGAGACTATTCCTGGATTAAAAATAATCCTGAGGCAGCCTTAGAGGGAATTAAAAGATAATCACGGTGTAGCGTGTTAATTTAGGTGTACTGTCAACACCTCAGTGACTCTATTTATGTCTTAATCTTTATACTAACTACTATAAATTTAAACTTTTTATAAGTTGCCACAGATTGTACTAGTCAAGAAAGGACAACACAAATACTAATACATACAAGATGAAATATGTACAATCCAATTACTACAACGGTAAACAGGAAGGACGGGAGAGAGGGGGAGGGGCGAGGGAGAGAAAATACTAATATAATGAGGGGGATAGAAAAGTAAATAAAGAAACCTCATAATACCAGACTGCCGCACACGTGTAAATAATGTGGGCCTCACAAGAACAGGTCCCCCATGAGAGAGCGGACACAGGTACAATTGTCTGGGGGAGTTAGTGATTAGTTTTTGATTACTCCAGAGCCAACTTCTCGGCCCCCCCCCCCCCCCCCCCCTCCTTACTCTCTTACTCTTGAAGTGGGGGGGGGGGGGGTGAAGCAGTGTTCCAACGAGTGACCTAGGAAGTGACCCATGGATTGATCTCTTGAGTGACCTAGGAAGTAATCTTCTGGAGTGACATATGACATGACCTAAGGAGTGAATTAGAGAGCGAAACAAGGAGTAATTTAGGGACTGACGCACGGAGTGACTTAGAGAATGAAACATGGAGTGACACAGACAGTGACATATTGAGTAACATAGACAGTGACTTTAGGAGAGATGACGTTGATAGATATAATAATAATGATGATGATGATGACGATAACCAAAAAATAAAACTTACTTATGATTGTGATAAAAGTGATATTGAAAACGATGCTCTCTCTCTCTCTCTCTCTCTCTCTCTCTCTCTCCTTCCCTTTTCCTCGTCCTATTTACCTTCCTCCCTCTCTAATTCTTTCATCTACCCTCACTCTCCATTCTCCCGCAACCTCCTTCCTACCACTCCCTCCCTATATACAACGCCCCCAGCTGACGGTAGGGTGCAATTAAGGGAGGGTATATTGGACATCTCGCCAACACCTGCCGCACACAACTGACAGACACACTAGACATGGAATGCTATATATATACAGTACGTGGACGCTGCAGGGAAGGGAATAATATTGGAATAGAGAATTGTGTCCATAGACGAATGAAAACGAGGGACTCGCCGCTGGTTTATTGTATTGAGAGAGAGAGAGAGAGAGAGAGAGAGAGAGAGAGAGAGAGACAGTCCCTTGGTCATACAGCGAACCGGGTGACTAATAGTGGAGTGAGGGAACCACCATAGTCACCTTCCTTTCCACCATAGCCCACCTCCCTTCCACTATAGTCCACCTCCCTTCCACCATAGTCCACCCTCCCTTCCACCATAGCCCACCTTCCTTTCCACCATAGTCCACCCTCCCTTCCACCATAGTCCACCCTCCCTTCCACCATGGCCTACTTCCCTTCCATTAAACACCACTTCCCACCCACCCTCCTTCCCACCATAACCCACCTCCCGCCTACCACAACCACCATAGACTACTGCCTCCTCAACATAGTATACTTACATGTATCAAGGGCCTGGTGACATAACCATATACTTTACACTCACGTACAGTACAGTAATATCAGACAGGCGACGAATGAATCTGCTCTAGGAAGTCCTCGTGTAGTGAGTGAGTGAGTGTGTGTGTGTGTGTGTGTGTGTGTGTGTGTGTGTGTTGAATAAGTGGGCAAAGTTTTTTTTGGTGAGTGCATGTCTAGTCATTTGAGTGTTTGGTGTATTTTTTGCCGGTGTATAAAAGTTGTTAGTTGAGTGTGTTGCGAGTTTATTTTTTTTATGTGTGTGATGTGTGATCGTTTAGTTGCGAGAGTCAGTGATCGAGCATTACGTGAATGGTAATTGTGTCGTTTAAATGTATGGATTGTTTTCACTAAGGAATATATTTACTGCGTCAGATATGTGTGTCAGAGTTACCAGTGTAAAGTGTGTCAGTTTATTTTGTGCGAAATAAACATAAAATAAGTGGGTCACTATGTCCTTTTAGTTCGAGTATGACAAACTTAAGTGAGGAGTAGTGAGGGTACAATGAGGGGTGAGTGCGTACGTGTCAGGTAGGTGTGTGTGTGTGTGTCCACTGACATGATATTTGCTACCCGCCAGATACTGGAAAAGTGCGGACAACAGCATCGTGCCCTGTACATGGCCTTCATCGACCTAACCAAAGCCTTCGACGCGGTCAACAGGGAAGCCCTCTGGTGGGCCCTCAGCTGTTCTGGCAGCCCACCCAAATTCATTGCCATTGTGAGGCAACCCCACGATGGCATGAACGGTAATATCCAAACGGGGGTAAAACAAGGATGTGTACTGGCACCAACTCTCATTTCCATTTTCTTGGCTGCCTTCCTTACTCGTGTCAGTCCCAATTTTGCCGGATGAAGGGTCGTTTCAACATAAGACAACTCCAGGCAGGAACAAATGTGTCGTCAGCTTAAATTACTGAACTTCATTATGCAGACGAACTCACCTTAGTCGCTCACACCGAACGCGACCTATAGGAGATCCTGAACACCTATGCCGATGCGTATGCACACTTCGGCCTTGAGGTGAATGTACCCAAGACTCACTCTCTCTTCCAGCCTGCCCCTGGTTCAGCCACACCTCCACCATCCATCCAGCTTAACGGTACTACCCTCTCTAATGTTACCCACTTTCAGTATCTCGGTAGTAGGTAGTAGGCAGCTACCAAACAGGGAGGTACTACTGCCTGGTAAGATATTGGAAGCATAATGTATTTGTCAAATGGTAGACCCTGCTGCCATATGGCATCACGAAACTTGTGACCAAGTCCCAGATTGCTGGTCTGACTTTCTGCATCATTTACACACAATTGCAGGGTCTCAATTGTTTCTCTTACTATTAACAGCACAACATACATATATTTTTTCTCACTGTTGATGTTTTTTTTTCATTTTTGTATTTCTTTATATCTCTTTATTACTATTATTATTATTATTATTATTATTATTACTATTATTATTATTATTATTATTATTATTGTTGTTGTTAATTACAGTGTTATTATTATTATCATTATTTTATTATTTTATTATTAATTTTGTATTTTGTATTTTAAAATTTATTTCTATGAATTATTATTATTATTGCAATTATTATTATTATGTAATGAGACAAAGATTTAAGAGTAGAAGATATAGAGATATATAGAGAGGAGTATAAAAGAGAGGAAGACTTTGGTAGCGTGGCCGTGATAGTTATTTACACTTATCGTACACTTATCGTATCTTATACGTCAATACACATATATTACGTTCTTAAAGGCGACTTGTCAAACACTGCTTCGTTACAACTCTTTATTAATTACGAACATGACATGGACACATTAATAACACCTTCTATTGAAAGTTACTAGGACATTATTACGTTACTAGACACTGATTCTCGGACATGAACATGAAATGAATACACTTCCCACATAAGTAACTCATCCCGTGGAAAGCTCTGACAAACACTCACGTGACCTAGGGGAGGCCTAGCAGGGAGACTGCTTAGCTGGAACACTGGTGTCGGGAGGGCGACTGCTTAGCTGGGACACTGGTGTCGGGAGGGCGACTGCTTAGCTGGGACACTGGTGTCGGGAGGGCGACTGCTTAGCTGGGACACCGGAGGGAAGTCGGGGAGGGAAGTCCTGCAAGACTCTCCTCCCGTGAGCGGGACTCGGCTGTGGTGGACCTCCTCCTCCGATCCCTGTGTGTCTTTCTCTCTCACTCTGCCAAATTCACTGAGGGAGGACTAGGACGTCCTATATATTGGGATGCGAGCCGTCAGGTTCAGCTGGTCGGGGGGGGGGGCGGCGAAGGGTCTCCTTACATTTGACCTGGCCAATGTGAGGTCAGGTCTGGACTTTTCAGAAACTATCTGGGAAAGTCATCAGGTGGGGCCGTGTGTATATTGGGAGAGCAACCGTGAGAGTTCCCCTACACTTGACCTCCCTAATGTCGGGTCAGACTGGAGTTTCTGAGATGTAAGACGTACTTTCTGGAGAAGTCATCAGGTGGGGCCGTGTGACATGAGAGGCCCTGGTTGATTTGTGGCCCCTTGAGTTGGGCTCCGAGGGTTACATTTGACCTGGCTAATGTGAGGTCAGGTCCGGCCTTTGTTCAGAGAGTAGGTTATTGTATATTGGAAGAGAGTCGGCTGGTGCCTTCTTACATGTCTGTTGTGGTGACATGTCACATGGGAGGGGAGCTAGTTGATTTGTAACCCTGGTCAGCCGCAAGAGATACCCTATACTTTTGACCTCCCTAATGTCGGGTCAAGTCTGGCTTTCCTCGCGATGTAAGCTGTGGTCTGACAAACCATCACTACAATTACTACTATTATTATTATTATTATTATTAGTATTATGATTATTATTATTATTATTGCTAATACTTTTTACCCCAGGCTCCGATGTGGGTCAGCGACCTGTGCCCGGGTGGGCTAATCCATGTAAAAAAAAACTGTCCACTACAGCGGACATCGATGAGGAGATCCAACATCGGATCAGATGTGCATCTCAAGCCCTTGGTAGACTCCGTACCCGTGTCTTCATCTGTAAGGAGTTGAAATTATCTTCAAAGTTGAACGAATATCGAGCAGTGGTCCTCCCCAACCTGCTATATGGCAGTGAGACATGGGTCACATACAGGAGGCACCTCAAGGCACTTGAAAACTTTCACGAAAATAGTCTACGTTACATCCTCCGGGTTCGCTGGGGAGACAACAGAATAAATGCCAGTATTCTCGCTGACACCAACTGTAGGAGCATCGAGGCTACCATTATCCATCAACAACTACGTTGCACTGGCCATGTTACCCGCATGGACGAAAGTAGACTGCCAAAGCAGCTACTTTCCAGTCACCTAACGAATAGTAAACGTAACGCTGGAGGGCAACTGAAAAGGTATAAGGATAGTCTTAAGACAAACCTGAAAAAGTGCCAAATCGACCCCCTCACCTGGGAGACGATTACTATACACCGTAACGCCTGCAGGAGCACCACACGAGAAGGTGTCAATACATTCGAGTTAGCCCGATTCCATACCGAGG
This sequence comes from Homarus americanus, assembly GCF_018991925.1. NCBI lineage: Eukaryota > Metazoa > Arthropoda > Malacostraca > Decapoda > Nephropidae > Homarus > Homarus americanus. Next base: position 214,310 of record NW_024720818.1, on the reverse strand, counting down.
CAGACAAGTACCAACGTCGGAAAGACGCTGCCGCCGCCCTCCCTCACTAGATGTAGCCCTCCACACGTGCAACATCTGTGGACGACCCTGCCAGTCCCGTATCGGCCTCTCTAGTCACCTCAGAGCTCACCAACGAAGGTGACATCATTAATAACTCTCAGAATTTTATCACAGCTGGATAATCATCAAACTCGATTCCGAGTGACAGCAAAGTGGTGGTAGTAGTAGTAGTAGTAGTAGTAGTAGTAGTAGTAGTAGTAGTAGTAGTAGTAGTAGTAGTAGTAGTAGTAGTGTGTGTGTGTGTGTGTGTGTGTGTGTCACCAAGCTTGCTATGTGTATCACAAATCGAAGAGTAGCGTGCGGCAGCGGTGTGTTGTAGCATGACCAAAGGGGAGGTAAATACATAACTGACAGAGTTCTCTCTGAGCCCAGCCCGGCTGTGAGACCTGTGTTGTGTACCAGGAGTGTACCTTCAAACACACGCCAATCCTCTTACCCTGCACCTGTCGAAGACGGGAGAAGGAGAGTGTATGATAAAGAGCAGGTAAGGCATAATGCAGGCGAATATAACACCAATAATGGAACATTTTTACTTGAAGAGAAAATCAACTGAGCAAGATTGGGGAAGCTGGAGTCGTCTTATATATATATATATATATATATATATATATATATATATATATATATATATATATATATATATATATATATATATATATATATATATATATATATATATATATATATATATATATGGAATGTGTGTGTGTGTGTGTACAAAACATAACATATGGAAATTAAAGTCTCAGTCAATGGATGATCGGAAAACGACAACGATAGGAACTAGTCAGTCACTCTTGCTGAGTGTTCGCTGCAGTGAGTGACCTGTGTGGTCACGTGGGCTGTGACAGATGGTTGAAGTTTGGACGTTTCATTATTTTTTTCTGTTTTTATATATATAAATGTGATAAGTATTATAACATACAAAATTTTTAGTTTTTGAATGCATATTCGATTGAAAATATATGTTACATACATACATACATACATACATACATACATATATACATAGTACATACATATATACATACATACATACATACGTATATAAAGCTCCTTCACGGGAACACACGTAACTCCGAATCATCTTGAAGCAGACAAAATTGTATCATTATTACTGAGCTCACGATGTATAGATGTTTCACCAAAGCCCCCCCCCCACTCCCCCCTTCTCTCTCTCTCTCTCTCTCTCTCTCTCTCGATGTCATTCTCAACCTGCTTCATTTGTTTTATCTCTTCCGTTCTCTATATATTTTTGTTTCTTCCTTTCTCTTATGTCTTACTGTGAGTGTAAAAGAACAAAAATCAATAGTACTATATAATGTGTCAACCTTTTATGTGATCCCTAAACAAATTAATTTTTTTTCTCCTGTGTTGGGGGTACTTACGTCTCCTGGGGTATGTTTCGTATACTCTTTATTGGGTTACCCTAAGAGTTCACATTTGACGTAGATATAGTGATACTGAAACCCTGAAAGGACCCCCAGTAAATTATCAGGCAAGACTATACCACTTCCCTTCACTCTTCAACCCAGACCGCTTCGTAGCACGTGAAGGTAATCATTGTTAATTGCAAGACTCCACTGTTCATTCATTGACTGTATACATCTTTTACGATTTCTGCTCTCATAGATCACCCTCCCAAGCCTCTCCCTCATTCCTCTTACATGGTCATAAAATTTTAATCGGCCATGTCATCCACGCAACTTTCTCATAAATTCTCGACTCTTTCACATGTTCATTTCACACGTTCCTTTTATAACAACCACATTATCTCACTTTATCATTCATCTCCAGCATTATTACTTTTCTTTATCTATTGTTACTCAGGAGAACTACTACGTTTTAACATACATTTGTGGAATTGAGACTAATTTTGTATTATGTTGGTTTTTTTTGGTCATTTTTCATTGAGTTCCTGTCATTCACTATAACCTTGAGAGTATTTTAATCCCCTCACCGTGAATAACACTATGTCCAGCCTCCTTACTGAACATTGCTCGTTAGTATCTCAATGCATTCACTCCTTTCATCTCTCTACACTTAAAAAGAAAATAACAATTTACTGTGACTTTACTCTTGTACAAACTCTCCTCGATACTTCACCAAAATACTAATCATTAAGTTCAATGTTGTTTGTTATTTTTTTTACGCTGACTTAATAAACAGAACGTCCTCATTAACAGCCATCAACTATGACAGCCCCACAGTGTGCCGCCTCCCCTGGTCTGGCCGCACCCGACAATCATCGCGTCTCACCTCATCCCGCGTGTTGCCACATAAAAAAAAAAAAAACATATACAGAATATACACATTCACAGTACCCAACCTTGACTCACACCAAGTTTAATTTAGTTCCATTTACTCTTGTCTCCATCATTCATTCTTTCACAAAGTACAATGACCTTTCCAAATTTCTTACCGGGAGTGTCGTTGCGGACAATGAATAGATGCTACCCGCATGCGTTATCAGGCACCTGAACTAAACGCATATGTCAATCACGGGTGACATGCGGGAGGGAGTTTGTATGAGGGTTTACAGCTTGCCACCTGTCCATCACCTAGTAAGGATGTTATTAGGCTCGACTACTCAGGTGCGCTCAGGATATTACTAAACAACTTTCCACAGTATTAATGTTTGGGCTGAGCCTTATCAAAAGATCTTCCTCTTATTAGGACATACTGTATATCTGCTTTGAATGTTGACACAGGAAGTATTATCTCCCTCGCAGATTGTTTATGTGTTTTTGAGAGAGAGAGAGGGGGGGGGGTACACTCATAATGATCAATTCATCACATTTCCGTAATGACGTAAAATTTATTCCTTTTAATTAAAACTAAACAACACTGTATGCTACCGTGTGGAGAAGACAGCCGTGACAAGTACAATACTACTCCCTAAAATTAAAGTGTTACCATCAGGGAAAAACTCCCTAAAAAAATAATCCTTAAAAAGAGTAGAATCATTGTCAGTGACGACCACATGTGGTCTGCCTCCCGGATCCTCTTACTGCTAAGGTTACGTCAGTGCACCCTGTTGTGCCAAGTAACCAGACCAGTGACTCGCCAGTACCGCCACTCTTCCCTTTCTTTAATTCTTCACATTTACCCACTATTAACCTTCTCTTTACTTGTCTCCTCTCCCGCCATTAAGCTCCTCTCCTTACCATCCTCGACGCAATAATATTCATTCGTCACGCTGGATAGACTTGGGTAGTGTAAAATGATACGTTACTATGCGCTCTTGTTGCGTATCGTGAATAGCGAGCGAGACCTTCATTATGTGCACAGTGACTCAAGGACAACCTTTTCTGCTTCCTGCTGTTTCCTACACTTTAATTATTATCTTAGGGAAGCTCTTGTACACAAGTATAAAAAGCTTTAATTATAAAATATATTTACTAGAATATCATATTGACATGCAACAAGGTTTGCACACATGCACATGTGAAGATCAATACATATGACTGATAACACTTCAAGTTCCGAAAGCTATAATTCATTAAGTAACCTATGTTTACTGTGAGGGAGGAGGTGAGAGTGCCCTTCTCAAAGCTGTGACCTTGACCTTCTTACCCTTAAAATATAGCTTAGTGCTGTATGAAAGCTGTTGGTCATCAGCCTTCAAGCTAAGCTGCGAACATTCACAATAAGAGACTTTAAAAGAATTCAGGTCGTTTCGTACATAAATCGTTTTAAATAAAGTTTGTTTTGCACACAAATTGTCGTTTCGTACACAGATGTAAATGGTGTTTCGTATCACACATTAGGAACAAAGTAAACTGCAAAATAAAGGCAGGCAAGCAAGCAAGCAAGCAAGCAAGCAGGCAGGCAGATAATGTGTTATCCTACACGTATATTACATTTTATAATATGGAGTAAATTATTTTGGATAATAAAGGCTTGGGGAGTTTTATTGAAAAGATTATATTATGCATATTCGTGCAATATTCTCCTATCTCTGGTAATATGCAACTTTTTATGAGCATTAACTTGTAAATGTACTGCCCTAATAACTGGCTTTGGATACAGGTTAGATACTTATTTGAAACAATAAATGATTGTTAACGCATCTTGCGTGCGTGCACACACACACACACACACACACACGCACACACACACACACCTTGACCATCACAGAGTATGGAATGTTAATATGATCTTTCCGTCGTTGTCTGGGTCAGTCAGTTTCCCACCTCCTCTCCACCGGGATGTACAGTAGTAACAAACTTCCACCAAGATAATAGTGTAAAGACTGATAATAAGTCTGTGGCTGACAAAAAGGTGATAATTTTAACTTAAATGGAATTAAAACACTATTGAACAATGTATAAAATCTAACCAGCCAGTGGGTAGTGAAAACAGCCACGGTTGAAGCCAGTTTATCTTCCCATGACACCAGATAAGTCCCTCTCCGACGCCAGTACCATTCTCGCTGCACCTCTGTTCACCGTGAAGCGAAACTATGGATCCCTGGGTGACAGTGTTACTAAAATCCACCCATCAAGAAGCAATCACTACACTGGTCCTCTCAGCTTCCTCTGATCGTCATGTCTCCATCTATCACTTTAGGACGGAGCTGTTACACCGTTCACACTAACCCCACCTACCACCTCGGGTCCTTGTTCACGTATTGCTGTTGACAATACAACAGCATCAAGCTTACACGACCAGCCCCTTTCCAACCACTGTGGAGATTATTAGATCTATAATCAACTTGTTTCCTCTCCTTTTTATACTGAAGGCTTTTATTAAGACCCACTCCCCAAGGTCACTCTGTTATTTTTTTATTTATGTCTATTGATGTGTTATTTCAATACACGCACGCACACACGCACTCATTGTGCGTTGTTTAATCCGTGTTATTTCCTTTGAGAAAATTACTAGAAGTTAATCCCAGGGAAAAAATCCAAAGACTGTTTGTACTGTTCCGAGAACCGGGATATAAAGTGGATTTACTAAAAAAAATATCAAATAAATCTAAACTTCATCTCCTTACAATACCCAGTTATAAAACAGTAAGATCATCCAGTCTCTCAGACCTTGCAGCGTCAGACATTGAATGGTAGAACCATCACCATACAAACGCTGAATCCTAACACTCTCTTAAGTTGGGAAAGAGGTATTCTGTAAGTCTTAGGTAAAGTTCATTATATCTCAAGCACTGCAGGTGATGGAAACTGCCCAGGTGAAGATCAATACATATGACTGATTACACTTCATGTTCCGAAAGCTATAATTCATTAAGTAACCTATGTTTACTGTGGGGGAGGAGGTGAGAGTGCCCTTCTCAAAGCAGTGACCTTGACCTTCTTACCCTTAAAATATAGCTTAGTGCTGTATGAAAGCTGTTGGTCATCAGCCTTCAAGTTAAGCTGCGAACATTCACAATAAGAGACTTTAAAAGAATTCAGGTCGTTTCGTACATAAATCGTTTTAAATAAAGTTCGTTTTGCACACAAATTGTCGTTTCGTACACAGATGTAAATGGTGTTTCGTATCACACAAAATAACTATCATACAGTGGCCCAAGGTTAAAAATGCTTTGAAAACCTTTGATCTCGATGTAAGATAGTTATTTTGTGGGTCCCTTATTTTTTACCTGACCTGACTAGTCACGTCAACCCCCTTCTCTTAAGCTCCTCTACGTGTGTGTTGGTGTGGGGATTAGTGGATGACATCATTATGACCTGACCTCATGTTTTTAAGGTCACCCTGTATATTTAAGCCTCTCTCTGTCCATGTAGTCCAGTTGCCTCTGAAGATGTCTTGAATAAAGACGAAAGCTAAGGTGCTCCGTTGTTTCCATTTTCCCGTGTGATTTTATCAAGATATATATATATATATATATATATATATATATATATATATATATATATATATATATATATATATATATATATATATATATTTTTTGTTTTTGTTTTTTTTCTTTACAATTACAGTAACTAACCAAACCTAACCGACGCTCAGCTATTCCTTTACACCTTCACACGTTGGTTTACATCTGAACCAGTGGCCATTATTATTATCTATACAATACTGGTATCTCCATACAATATATTCAATTTTCTAGTGTTTGAAACTGAATTCCGTAGACACGATAGGGCGTTGGTGGCAATTCGGATATATTTCAGATGCAGCAAAGTTAAGGCTGAGCCTTTTCTCGGCACACATGTAGGCAGTGTACCCAGCACTGCACTCGACTGCCTTCACTTGCCCCAACTGTAAAGTTAGCTGCCCATTCACTGCAGGGTGGATTGCCTGTGCTCTGGGTGCAAACCAATGTTCCATATATCCCCAACAATATCTTTGTAATTAATATCCAACTACTAAATTTAATTCTAAGCACGTGTACGAGACGACCATGACTTCCGCATAAGATAAGGCCTGTGTACAAAATGACCCGCACACGTAAACAGATATTCAGAGAGACATCCTTGGCCACTTTCCTCAAGGGGCCACGTTGGCGTGAGTACTGATTGTAGATCTTACTTCTCACTTGCATGTATAACTTCCTGCCTTTGAGATGTGTTACAAAATTTTTCGTTGTTATAATGTTTCAAATACCCGAGGATATTTATGTCTTCCTGGCGAGGCATCATGTTGTAATAACTGTTAGGCTGAGGGTGTTTACAACGAGTTATGCTGTGAGGTCATAAAATTGGATCTTGACTCACATATAAACACACACACACACAATGAAACAATACACACACAACCATTACCGGGGAACTCCTTTCGGGTGATTCAGCAAAGGGTACATTAAATTGGAGAATGAAACCACAATGTCTCTAGTGTAAAATGTCAGATTCTGCATATGCCCACGTGTTCGTGACAGGTGCGAGCAAGTTAAACATAGTCCAGGCATTCTGGAAGGCATCAGACAACCAATGGTACGACGTGTACAGGCCTGCATTGAGACAGAAGGGGGCAACTTTGAACATTTCCTTTAAGTTGTAACAAAGAGGGGTCACACTGTAGAGATCTGTGAATAAATGATTACAAAAACCTACGGGGGTTTCACTTCAAATTCACTCTCATTAATACAACATTTTAAATGTATTGTAACATGGAAACTATACAGAATCTGACATTTTACCATGAAGACATTGTGGTTTAGAATTATCCAATGATTTCATCCTCCAATTTAATGTACTCTTTGCTGAATCACCCTGTATATACTGAACATCAGAGACAAAACCACAAAAATTGTACGAGAAACTGAAGTAAATGTTAACGCTGCTGGAGAAGAAAAGATATTATTTACCTTACGAATTATGAGTTAAAACGACAATGAAAAGTATATATAAGTGGTGATGTGAAAGGGGGAGAGGAAGGGTTACAGCACTACAGTAAGTCAGGTGATCACCACGAATGGTTACCGGTGCACAAGCTCAGGTGAGTGACAACAGATGAGACTGAATATAATTATAGCATTACATAAACACTCCAAAAAACACGTACACAAAATACACAAAATAATCTGTACACAAATGCATACACACACATACACAGTCCACATACATGACAAGTCACAGATGACACCTGATTATGATACTGCAGGTAACTAATAGGAGCAAAGTAACATAGATCCTTGTGTGTGTGTGTGTGCGTGTGTGTGCGTGTGCGTGTGTGTGTGTGTTCATCCACATTGGCTCTAGTGGATAAACAGCTGACAACCGTACACACAGTAGTTCTTCTGGGATATCTTGGCACTGATGGTGAGGTTTGTTTTAACTTGGTTCAATGCCACTGACCCGTGCTCTCTCTCTCTCTCTCTTCTTTGTTTACATACCCCTCAACTTCCCTTCATTTATTTATTCTTCCCTTCCTCACCTTACCTTTATTATGTCTCCTTTATTCCCATACTTATCTCTCATTCTCTTTCTCTCTCGGTTTTAGTCACTTATATTTCTTCAAACTTAGCACTCATTCACCTTGAACACAATATTTCAAGTGTACAAATGGATGTTTAGACTAATGTGTATGTGCGCTTAAGCGTTTATCTTCTTTTGGCGAGTATATATATATATATATATATATATATATATATATATATATATATATATATATATATATATATATATATATATATGTGTGTGTGTGTGTGTGTGTGTGTTAGTCCCCAGCACCTGCTGGCCTGGTAACATAAGATGCAGGTGACTAGGTTAATGATGATACCTTGCTGGTGTTTACCTGGACCGCGTGCCGCTCATAAGGGTGAGGAAATCTTATACTGCCTTACGGGAACTATAATTGGCGCTGGGCGATGTGGGTGAGAAAGAGTTAGCGCTGAACCATGAAGGCTGCACAGTTGGGAGAACCACAGTGTCCTAACGCTTAAAGCTACTGCTCCAGAGAACACCAGCCTGTAGCGAGGTGAGGCTGGGGCCAGATATATCCCATTTTGTTCTCTGTTCGCTTTAAGGGAACGTTCGGGTTACTGTATTGGAGGTGGAGGAGGAGGATAGAGGTCGCCTACTAAGATCTCAATAGTTGAAAAACTGCTTCCTTTTCTGCAAACTAGGGTGAGGAAGAGCTGAGTCTGTCTCCTTCTACGCCTGCTACAGAGTTCTGCTCGTCCTAAGGACGCTCAACTCAAAATTCCACCCTTAAATGTGTCCATTATCATCAGAAGGCAGAGGTCAAAACAGGTAGTTGTCATCAGGAGTGATAATTGATTGGCCAGTGAACAGAGTGGCTGGGGTCATGTGTTACACTAGCTCAGGAGCTGTTGTATGCACGTCCACAAACGACCGATGCTGGTGTGGGAGTGTGAGGCGGATGTCATGACTTATTGAGTCGAGTCAAGGTCAAGTCGAGGACGTGTTTAGAACTCGCCCGTGACATGTTGGGAACTCGACAAAAATGAGTAAGAGACGTGCTAAGAAAGAGTCAGAGAAGAGTCAGAGACCTGAGAAGAAATTTTTGTAAAGCGTGTGGAACTAAACTGGAGAATCACAGGTGAAGCAGACGCGACTAGTAAGTATCGAATTGGAGTGTGTCCAAAAAATAGTTTGTGATGTTTGGAGCAAGTGAGACGAGTCAGAGACATGTCTGAATCGGATCAGGTCGAAGCAGGAGATAAAGTCATAACCATGTAAACAAAATAATAGAAGGGGAGCGAGGGGGGGGGGGCATTGTTCCACAGGCAATGGGAATGTTGGAGATCAGCGGACCGGAACAATGGCTTATTAGATTTCCTAGGAAACGTTTCTCTGTAGATGTTACTGGGAGCAGTCTTGATAAACACTATTAGTTAGCGATACTGGACAAAGGCTCCTGAACAAACACCTCTGGACAAACTGTATCGAATTATTACAAGACAAGCATTTCTAAGCAACCATTCACAGGTCAGTGGTATGGGTAAGAGTTCCAGCCGCCCCTCTGACTTAGGACATAATGGTAAACAGTGGTTCATAGTCAGGTCATTGCTTTTATATGAGAGGAAAAATCGTCAGCGTGAAGGTTGATGTGTAGAACATACTTAAGGAGATCACATTACCGTACTCACTCTTAACATGTAAACACCAATAGAATTAAATATGTTTTTAATACAATCATAAGTATATCAATACATAGTACATCTTCAATTCGTCGATATTGTATTCGTAGTTTTCATTTCTCGTCCAGTATCTTAACCTATCGTGTCTTACTCATCCTAACATTGTAAACAGTATCAGTTGTTATTCCATGGTTCAACTTTTGTTACATGATTATCAAAGTAATTCGTTAATCTCCAATAAAACGTTAACACAATTTTTCAAGAATATGAGAGTCAGGGAAATACATAACAAAAGAACACAAAGTCAACAGGAACAGTCAACTAACTACTCGCTTCCCTGCAGTGACGAGCGTGTGGAAGTTCCTCTGCCCTACACTCACTATGTTGCCCTATTAAGTTACAGGCACTAAGATTCCTCTCAACTGGGCACTCCGTAGAACCTAGAAGATGTACAGTCGGGGTCAAAAGTCTTGAACACTTGACAGTATTTGGCATGTAAGTACCCGAATATCTTAGGTATTAAGGAGAGTTTTATCCCATTTTGTGGTTCAGGCATAATATGTGATGACAAGTAGTGTTATTAGTATATCCCAATCATATATGTATAACTCAGAACTAAATGCCAGATATTGCTAAGTGTTCAAGACTTTTGACCCCGACTGTACATCAACTCCATAAAGTTTCGGATTGAGAAAGTAGAGCTAGTCGGCAGCGTCTCTCTCTCTCCTCTGTCACTTTCTTTCTCCTCTCTCTCTCTCCTATTAACACCAGGAGAGGTCACACATTAGGAATGGGAGCTCGGGGACCGTTCCCACTTGCATCAATCACACGGGACTGACAGGCTGATTCAGGTACATTAGATAAGTACGATGTCCAATGGCGGTATGCAGCCGTACTTGGCACACCGGCGCTACGTGCAGTCGTGCAGTATACAACAACATGATGTGCAGCGGCAAAGAGAACAACTACAATATGTATAGCGGTAAAGAGCACAACCACATGACGTACAGCCTCATGACATAACCCCTCAGGAAACATGATCGACGATTGAAGGACACTTTTTGTTCAGCCACACGACGCAAAGCCAAGAGACGCACTACTACACTACGTATGAACACATGACGCACAAACATATACTATAAGGTCACTTGACGTACAGACACGATATAAAGCAGCCGAAGCACTGTAAAGCGGCGTACAGAATGGACACACAGGGGACACACTCACACGACAGTTACAGGAACACACTCACACGACACACAGGGAACACACTCACACGACAGTTACAGGGAACACACCCACGCGACACACAGGGACACACCCACACGACAGTTACAGGAACACACCCACACGACACACAGGGACACACCCACACGACACACAGGGACACACTCACACGACAGTTACAGGAACACACCCACACGACAAAGTCACAAGGCAGAAACGGGCGGTATAAAGCACCACGACATAACTCTACAGAGAACGTTCCTTCTTACACCCAACAACCACACAACACACTCTCACAACACACTCTCACAACACACTCTCACAACCACATGACATACTATCACAACTCATAACCACATCTCTCTCTCTCTCTCTCTCTCACACACACACACACTACATACAGCCACGTCTGAGACACACGAGACTCTCAGTAAGAACAATGGAGTGAAGAGTCAGAAGCAGGCAATGGGCGGAGGTGGACTACTCGTCAGGGTGCGTGTTCGAGCATCCTATGTCGTCCTTAACCAGGCTGCCCTCCTCCTCCACCCTTTCCACACCTTTCTGAATACAGGTAGACTGTTTTCCTTCTCCTTCTCCCTCTCTTCTCTCTCTCTCTCAATCACACACACACACACACACACACACTAGCGCGCGTGCGGAGAGAGAGAGAGAGAGAGAGAGAGAGAGAGAGAGAGAGTTATTATATGGAGTTGAAGAGAAAAAAACCTTAATCTCCTGGTAGATGACAGTTTATTCCTGTAAGTGGGAGCATCAAGGTTAAAGTTTGTCTCCTTCGCAGCAACTTCACCGTTATGATTTAGATTGAAGAGACACTTCAGGCAGTGTGCGATATGATGTGGGAAAGCTGTTGAGATGAGCCAAGAGCCTCTTGTTACCGCAGTCTCAGTACAATATTGACACCATTTTCTGTGAATGTTATTTCTTGTTCTGTCTTAAACATGACTAAGGCAACAGAGGAACAAAAAACATCATGTAATATTTTTGAGATTCAGTCGAAAATCTTTTAGCCCTTCTTAAAAAATATTGAAGCAAATATCTAGGAATTGTAATCAAAATTGCAAAAGCATTGAGCACATAATCCACCAATGTACAGCGAGAGAATGAAGCATCTTCCCAGCTTTGGTCGAAGTACTGTATAATGAAACCTGAGTACCCAACACAGTGAATAGTGGCACTGGCGACCCCTTTCCAAGGTTCCACAGGCCTGCCGACTATAGCTATTTATGGGTTCCACATATGCGTATGTCGAATGCCTCAACTGTTATGAGATGTATTCGTGAAAACCCCGGGAAGGTAGTTCATTCTCTTACTGTACATCACAGAGTATAATACTGAGACATATGTGTCTCTGTTTCGACGTTAATCATTTAAGATAATTACATTAAAAAAAAAACGAGAATTAGTTCCCGATCTTGATATGAGACGAAAAGACTACCCAGAAGTGCTGCATCAAGGCACACAAGTATACCCAGTATGTGACAAATCTAAATCAAACTTATTGTCTTCAATTGTTCAGATAAAATAAAATAAAAAACACTCGCCTAACGTTTATACTCGCAAACGTATTATAGCGTCTCATCTCTAGAACAACACAGTGAATGAGATATGACGGTATTACGGACGTGTGTGCTAAACTGATGAAGAAAATTGGATGAAGTATACTCGAGACAACTCCAGCAAACGTGACCCTATTTTAGCTCTTAAACGACCTGACTCTTAAAAACATAATAAGCATTCATACATCAAGGAACACCACAGGTCTCTATTACACAAGACCTTCGCTATGTGGAGTTTCCTGCCGAGTGATGTAATAGTTTCTGCCCCGTTAATCAGCGCCGGAAACAAGTAAAATAACTCTTAACTAAAAGGCTACGATAAAAGCTAAAAAAACTTGCTCTAAATGTCCTTAAAGTGGAACAAAATGATCCTTGCCAACCCCCCAGTCCAACCGTGACAGGAAACACGTGAATCTGTGTCCGTCCGTCACGACACAGTGCGGTGGTAGGGGAGGAAATGGACAGTTCCAAGAGGTGAGAGGGAGGAAAGTTGCAGGAAGAGAAGCTTGGAAATAAAAAGACTATTGGCTACTAGTAAGGGATAACTAAGATAAAAAGAATATTTTTTTTTTTAGATGAAGATAAACGAAAAATCTGTAAGTGTGATGAAGAAAGAGGAATGGTGAAGGGTATGAAAAAAAAATTATTATTATTCATATCAAAGTGTCAGTGTATGAGAGATGACACAAAACTATATTGTTCAAGTTTTAGAAGATTTTGTGGAAATGAAAACAAAATCTAAGAAAGAGATTACAGATTTGTTTACGTTTAATAACAAGGTTCGTTTACCAGGAGTGTGAGACAGTTTCCATCGTCATACCTAAAGCTGTCATTACCGTAGATAAACTAGTGTAAGAGGAAAATGATAATAATAGCTAATAAGAATAATGATAGATAGGAACCTTACTCTACACGCAAAAAAGTTAAAGAAAACTGTACGAATTATCTTACACAGATAATTCGTACATGGCATGGCGAACAATCTATAAACATTGGACATTGGACATAAACGGAGTCAGCCCAGGTCAAATTGTTTCCTCAGTCAGTCGGGATACCTATTCACAAGGAAAAGGGAGAGAACACTTCCTATTTACCTATCTCCAACATCCCTTGTCGCTTTCTACTTCCTGAATCCAGCGTGTGTAAACTGTACTCCCTGGTTCCTGGAATCTGGCGACTAAACACATGAGAGGATGAGAGGTGGGTGTGTGTGTGTGGGGGTGGGGGGGGGAGGAGGTGAGGGTGCTGTGTAGTGCAAGAGATGCCAGGCACCACACGCGCGCTCCTGGCAGCTCCTGTGAACCTAACCAACAAGAGCCTGGGACATAGATGACTTTAATGTTACTTCAGGTTTATACAACAAACAAATACTGGTTTATGTTTTAAGCACACACATAGAGTCATATAAACAGACAAGCGCAGGCACGCACAGACACGCACGCACACACACACACACACACACATATCCCCGTTACTTTCTCTCTCTCTCACAAAGCTCCTCAAACAAACACAACACTCGACTGGGAATTAACCCCATCCTCCTGCCCTCCCTCGCTGGTATTAACGAAAACTATGTATGAGAGTCGCGTAATTCTCTTTGGGTAGAGCGACTATGAGCTGGGATGAGGGGTGACGGCCAGAGAGAGCTACTGTAATGTCCCAGCGCCTGCTCGACACACATGGTTTTATGGGGCTAAGATGTGCAGCATTGTTATTGTGGCAGTGTGTGTGTGTGTGTGTGTGTGTGTGTGTGTGTGTGTGTGTGTGTGTGTGTAATAATAATAATAATAATAATAATAATAATAATAATAAACGGTTTATTAATAGAGCAGCCGGTGGCTGAAAATATACAGACTTACATTTGATTTAGACATAATGATATAATATGCATTGAATACATTTACAGGGCTGTACAGTACATAAATCAGGAGTTGTTTATCATTTTAACAATATATGTGTGCGTGTGTGTGTGTGTGTGTGTGTGTGTGTGTGTGTGTGTGCCAATGTCGGAAAGACGCTATATCCAGTGCGGGAGGGGCTCCCGCACTGGATATAGCCTTCCACATTTGCAACGAATATAAACGACATGCCGGTCCCGTATCGGCCTCTTCAGTCACCTTAAAACTCACCAACGAAGGTGACATCCCTAATATCTCATATCATTGTATCAAAGCGGGATGATCGTCATACTCGATTCCGAGTGACAGCAAAGTAGTAGTAGTAGTAGTAGTAGTAGTGTACCATATACCTCACTCTTGGTTTTTAAGTACTCGTAATTGAGTCAAAATCACAATACTTTTATTTTTATTCGTCAGGTGAAATATTTGTTTTCAGTCGTACTTATGAATAGTGCTGTCATGACCTGCCTACGTGACCCAGTACTGGAGTGTGTAAGAAGGAACCCAGTTTTAGTCTTTTCACTTGGGATAAAGCCTCTGTAATGTATCCCAGGCTTGTAAATCTAGTATAGCTTGATGTTTTGTAGCAATATCCTATTTATTTCAGTCAAACGTCGATATCTCCAAATTGTGCAGCTTTTATCAGGACTTGGAGTATTATCCCTGGAATATCAACTAAATCCAGCCCATTCCAAGTCATGTACTGTAGTCCTAGTGCATTTGTTTAATCCAGTCCTCATTAGTCCATGTAGCCTAACAGTTCTCGGGTACGGTTGTTGTAAGAAGCGTAAGATACTTGTCCACTCCCCCCACAAACTACAGTATCTACGAGTGTTACATTTATTATACAGAGTACACGCAATATGTATAATAGTTATGTACTTTCCACCAAGGGATTGTTCTCTTTCTATAAATTATTTACGGTGTCATACTCTTCTTAAAACAAACACAAACAAACACACACACACACACACACACACACACACACACACACACACACACACACATACAACTACTACAATTTTTTTTTCAATTAAAAAATGACCTCCATCCTCCCCACCTTCGCCGCCATTTTATTTACCTTAAAATTAAATATTCTAATACATAAGTAGCTATCCTAGCTGTGTTGAGTTAGTCACTCGGAATCGAGTATGGCGATCATCCAGCTATGATACAATAACATGAGTTATTAGGGATGTCACCTTCACTGGTGAATTCTGAGATGACTAAAGAGGCCTATACGGGACCGGCAGAGTCGTTAACAGATGTTACACATTTGGGGGGCTACTGTACAGTACAGTCACCCAAAAAAGTCCTGTCGCGAACTACGATTCAGACTCGTGAACCCGAAGCAGTAGACACTGATACATTATTCTGCCCATAAATGCTTCGGATTCAAGAGTCTGAATCTCGGGGTTCATGGTTCGCGACACGACTTTTTTGGGTGACTACATCTAGCGCGGGAGGGGCGACGGCAATTTTTTGTGTTTCGCATGCTTTATTTTTAAACCAGTCGTTCTTTAGATTGTGAAGTTCCCACTTGGCCTCTTGCGGAAGGTATCAGCTTTGGTCTGAGACTGAGGGTTGTTCTACCAGTCCATTAATGCAGCACGTTTATCATCGACGAGTACATTGATAGCCAGGTCATTTTCATCAAACCAGTCCTGGTGTATTCTTTCGACCTGGCCGAGGGTCTCTGCAGGTTTTTGTCATGACAGTGTTGATAATACCCCATTTGGCACTGGGATTTGGGTTATTTGTTAGGTTGTTTTGCAGCACAAGTTCGAGCTGCTCTCTGAAAGCATGTGCTACCACTGGATCCTCCAGACGCCTAGTGTTAAAACCTCTTCTAGAGGCTTGTTGCCTTCGCCGTTTTGGGGCGACGTGAAGTGATAGCTTGGCTCTGACGAGCCGATGATCAATGTTGCAGTAGTCTGAGCCACGCATGGCTAGGGTGATGAGGACATCTCGGCTATCTCTTTCTCTGACAATGATGTAGTCAATGAGATCAGTGTTTGGATCGTGGGTGTTGCCACGAACCCTTGAACTTGTCTGCCTACCTAAACAAGGTATTGGTGATAGTGAGGTTGTGTGCAGCACTCCTGCTGAGGAGGAGAAGGCCGTTGGGATTACAGTTGCCCAGTCCATTTCTCCCGATGGTTCCCTGCAAAATGTCACCATCTCTGCCAACTCTGGCACTGAAGTCAATGAGGAGCACAACCTTATCTTCTCTGGGGATAGAGGTTAGCACTCTGTCGAGGTCGTCATAAAAGGCCTCCTTGATGTCATTCTCTGCATCCAGTGTTGGGGCGTAATCACATATGAAAAAGGCATGACGAGTGTGATTCAGAGGGACTTGGAGCGTCATGAGGCGCTCTTTGATCCCAACAGGCATTTCAGTTCGCCTGTGTTGGATACGTTGGCGAATGGCAAAACCAACTCCACAAATGCGGTTTCTCCCCGCAGTAGGCTTACCCTTCCAGAAGAAGGTATAGCCAGACCCCATTCTTTGAGGTGACCCTCATTTGGTGGTATAGGAGTTTTGATGATGATGAGAGGTATGATGAACTGGATGATGACTGAGCATGAGTTGATTTATGTGGTGAGGCAGGAGTGCAGGCTGCAATCACACATCTTGGCTTTCCCTTTACCTGATCCATTGGTGCAAGTGTTGGAACGACTGAGGAGAGGGAGAGTTTCAATGGACTGCCGATAGCCCAGTTTGTTGGGTTTCACCTTAGTAGTATCTCCATCAGGCATTGTCTTTGTCCGCCGGTGTATTCGTTGGGTTTCCATGGTGGTCACCTCTTTCGCCTACACCGCCGTTGGGGTCTTGTTGAAGCTCTGTAAGCATGTCTACCTGATGCGGGGCTCCACCACAGATTTTTCGTTCGGGGTTTACTCCAGTAGCCTTATACCTGCCAAGATTAATCGGCAAGACAGCGGGGCGGTGGTTGGTAGGCGCCAGGATGTGTCCGCATGCTAGTGAGCCTATGCGCCATCCCTCTGGGGCCCACTGCTACTCCGAGATCCCCTGCTGATCTAGCCTGGGCTCAGGAGGCACCCAGTTACGGTGTGTTGCCACGAGGAGGCACAGCAGGAGCCTTTATGGTGAGGAGGCTGTGTACTGGCAGGGGAAGACTTATGCAATGTTACTTCCCTGTTCGCCACGAGGGCTTGCCAGCGGCGATAGCTGAAAGCGCGAGGGAGGAAGCAGTGCCCACACCTTAACACTAACATAATGCTGCCACTCTAGAAGCATTTCACCACCCTGTGTGTCACACACACACACATACACGGTAAACAAACTGACCCTTAACCTTCTACTCTACGCCAACCTTGATTTGTTGTCTCCCATTCACCTACAAATTTCTCCTCACTATGGTTCATTTTTTCCACTCCTCATATGACCTCGACCTTTTAATTTTACACAAACTTTCACCTTTAACATACCTCGTGTCACCCTCATTCTAAACCACAGCATCCTCTTTCCTCCCATAGGCGTACGTCATCACTAATTCCAGTTTCCCCGCGTCCATTAATTTTGCATATGACAAGTTTTGATCTATTAACAACTCCACAAATACATTAATACATCTCACTCGTTCCATTCATAGTTATTTATATAACAGAGCCAGACACACCGGCGTGATCTGTGCGTCCCTCTGGTCCCGACCTTGACCTTCTCGCTGACCTTTACATCACTGTGGCGCATCCCTCGGGTGTGTTGGTTAATGAGGAAATTTAGTTCTTTCTTTTCTTGCTTATGAATACGAGAATAATGCAGCACTTTTTCCCTGTTAGGCGCTAAAAGAAAATAAATATTCTTAATTGTTTACTATATTTTACAAAACTACAGAGAATATTATTTACCATCTTATCGAACATACAACTATTTACAAAAATTTAAGAGTAATTTTCAACACGATCATATCTTCTACGAGCAGTATGTTTTATGAAGCAGTCAATAACAAAGAAGTCAACATACTCGTGCATACACAACATGTTTCCCACGTTCAGCCCCATTGACTTGCAAGAGGCTACAACAGGCCATACTTGATGTTCTTTGACCCCTGTAATGATATAAAACATAAATTTGTCTACATTACTGTCTGGGTGTTGTAACCAATTATCTGTATTCCAGACTTCACGTATAATAGTGGCCAATCTGGGGTAGAATGTGACCAAAGACCTTTAATTACGTAGTATTAGTGACGTTCAATCCTTGTGAGATGGTTAAAGAGGACAAAAAATATAAAAAATTATCACTACTCCTGTTTAATGACTGCAGCAAGACTTTTGTGTACTGCACGTAGTAAACTGGTCAACGGGTACAGTGAAATAATGAAACGCAACCACGACACTCTACTGTACATGTTTGGTGTTGGTTATAGTGATGTTGGGTGGTTGTAGGCGCTGAGGATGAAGACGTGTGGATGGATTTATGAATAAGTGGAGTGATGCAAGGAGAGTGAAAGTGAAGCTATGTGTGTGAGGAAATTAAAAATACAGGCGAAGGAGGATCATGGGAGTGTTGTTGTATAGGTAGACACGTGGAGGTTGAGATTGCCAACACAAAATCCTAACTCACTCAAACAAATGAGAGAACATGTGCGGCTGTAACGCAAACATCAGCTGGGTTAACAACGTGCCTGACAGAGCCCA
The DNA here is from genome assembly GCF_018991925.1 of Homarus americanus. Taxonomy (NCBI): domain Eukaryota; kingdom Metazoa; phylum Arthropoda; class Malacostraca; order Decapoda; family Nephropidae; genus Homarus; species Homarus americanus. Next base: position 195,375 of record NW_024720818.1, on the reverse strand, counting down.
GCAAGAATTGAGTCAACCAACTTTCACACAAGTAATGATATAAATCCATTTTATACATGAAAAGTTATCTTATAGATCTAAATTAATTATAGGCGGACTGATGGACGGGCAACGTTAATGGCATTGAAATTACATACCCCTCACGATCAGGTAGATGACATATATATATGAAGAAAAAAATAGTGATAAGTTGTGTGCGTATGATTGTATATGTTGGACAAGGGGAGTCACCAGGGAGGGCCGACAGCTCCCAGACCATCTATAGACTTGTAACATGACCGTATAAACACAGGGTAACGTGACCCACATCTTCCCAACGTCGTAGTGTTGAGGTTATATTCATTAAGTGTCTATATGGATCGAGCAAGTTTGGTAAATATCAGAACCAAAAACTAAAGGTATTTGTAAAACCTTCCTAAAATAATCAAAAGAAAGATGAAAGACATGAGAGACGAAACTGTCACAGGATGAGGAAGGCTGGAGAGACCACCTCATTTGTCATTTATATTGGGATTTGTTCAAGTTACAATATATTATAGTATTACCTGTCGACGCCTGACAGTCTTGACAGGTGACATATACTCATCAGCCACAAAGATACATACTGGTCTTATTCAAATCACATCGACTAGAACTTATGTTATCTAAATCACATTGCGTAGATATGACCTGTGATTTATTGGCCATATAATGAGAATATATTAACCTCTCCAAAGGGATAAAGACAATTCCCAAGTTTCCTCAAAATTGGAGAACACATAATTGTCGATATTCTGCTTACACTTAAGAGACAGACAAATAGACTCAAAGACAATACGATTCCAAATAAAACTCCCCCTCGTACTACGGGCTGGGGTTAATGACCCATATATCAAGTGGTGAGGTAATTGCTGGGGATATTCAGTACTTACCTCTCGCCAGGTACCCGGAAGTCACGCCACGCACCAAGGCTGACTTTTTTTCTTTTATGTCGACATATATTCCTAATTCTTTCCATAGAAAGGAAAAAAAAATCGGAGGTATGTTTTGTGAGCACATTATTTATTAGTCCACGGAAAAAAAGAAACTTTATGCATATTGCAATATTTCAACCAAGGGAAAAAAAAGAAAAAAAAGGGGTTATATTAATCCTTGACACCAGAGCACCGGGGTTACTACGTCTGTTTGTCTGTGTGTGAGTCAATGAGCGAACACTGAAATATCTTTGAAAAGAGAAAACTTTAAGAGCCAATTTTAATGAAAACTTGGCAGATGGTTTGAGCGTTGGCGATGGATGAATTGATTTAATTTTGGATGAGTCAGGTGGATGGTCAAGGTCAAGGTTAAAGTTCTATGCCCCGTGAGGATCATCTGTTGAGACTATTAATTCACAAGGATAATGGATCGTTGTTTGTCAGTTGCTTTAATATACCTGTAGAAGTTATCAAGAGTTACCACCTAGCTTAGCCTGGTGACTGTCAACATTTGCTAGTTAGCTTAGCCTGGTGACTGTCAACATTTGCTAGTTAGCTTAGCCTGATGACTGTCAACATTTCCTAGTTAGCTTAGCCTGGTGACTGTCAACATTTGCTAGTTAGCTTAGCCTGGTGACTGTCAACATTTCCTAGTTAGCTTAGCCTGGTGACTTAACATTTGCTAGTTAGCTTAGCCTGGTGACTGTCAACATTTCCTAGTTAGCTTAGCCTGGTGACTGTCAACATTTCCTAGTTAGCTTAGCCTGGTGACTGTCAACATTTGCCAGTCAGCTTAGCCTGGTGACTGTCAACATTTGCCAGTCAGCTTAGCCTGATGACTGTCAACATTTGCCAGTCAGCTTAGCCTAGTGACTGTCAACATTTGCTAGTTAGCTTAGCCTGGTGACTGTCAACACTTGCAGTCTTAGCCTGGTGACTGTCAACATTTGCTAGTCTGATGACTCAACAATTTGCCTAGTGACTCATTTGCTAGTTAGCTTAGCCTGATGACTGACTAGTTAGACTGGTGATCAACATTTGCCAGTCAGCTTGCCTGGTGACTGTCAACATTTGCTAGTTAGCTTAGCCTGGTGACTGTCAACACTTGCCAGTCAGATTAGCCTGGTGACTGTCAACATTTGCCAACTATGTAGAACTAATAACTGCGGCTTGACAAAAGAGAACTGTTAGTTAAAATAATTGTTTCCAGTCATGGTAATTACGCACGACACACCATTTTTCACCCCAATTATTTTCAGTACTTTCTTAATAGTCTCTCTCTCTCTCTCTCTCTCTCTCTCTCTCTCTCTATATATATATATATATATATATATATATATATATATTAAACTTATTCCATTTACTCTTTCTCATTAGAGTTAATCATTATGAGTAATTTGTGGAGTAAATTGGTCTAAACAACAGTTATTACTCACGTACATTCTCTTTTTGTTATTCGTTTTTCACCTGTAGTCTATCCGTTCTTAAATTAAGTTTTTATTCCTTCAAGTTCTCTCATTATTCATACGCGACCTTGACATTAATAATTTCTTGCCATAATATCAGTACACCGTAGGTCGACAACCCTCACGCACTATTACCAGCTAAAAGAGCTAAAAGGTTCAGTGTTTGTCTAACAACCGATTGTACGTAAATACCCTGGCAACACTCCTTTTATAACCTTGTGTGTGTGTGTGTGTGTGTGTGTGTGTGTGTGTTTATTAACTTATAAATACAAATGTATACGCAGGAATAAGAGTTTTTTTTAAATTGCATTAATACTTTTACAAATTCAAACATGAAAGGTATATACAAAAATATTTGTTTGCGTGTGGCTATCAATGCTCCCATTGTGTACGTCCTCGCACGCGTTTGTATATCCAATGTTACTGTTTGTAAGCATATATGTGTGTGTGTGTGTGTGTGTGTGTGTGTGTGACCAGAGTGTAAGAGGGAGAGGGGGAGAGAGGGGCGCGGACAGGTGTGTGTTTACCCCCCTCCCTCTGGCCTGGAGGGAGGAGTGACACCCAGGGGCGAAACGTCAACAAACATCAGCTGTACCCTAACACGCGCGTCCTGTCATACTTACCACCGGTTTAATTCTTCCTCATGGCTGAGTATTTTTGCCTCATCCTGGAGTGTGACGAATTTATGAGTAGATAACACGAGGAATACATTAAAAATATAGCGATGGATTTCTTTTTCTTTTCGACCTTGTATTCAATGAGAGCTCGGGATGAGTATTTAGGACGTGTGTGTGTGTGTTCGTTGTGAGAGAGAGAGAGAGAGAGAGAGAGAGAGAGAGAGAATAACAGACAATAAAAAATAGAAAAACATTACTATCAATACATCAGTCGAGAAATGTTTAGTTTTCCTTTAAACCATAATATTTATCTTTGTTTCCTCCCGGGAGTTGAATAACCCGGTCAGATAGTTCCTGTGACTCCTGAATATTACAGTACTGGGTGGCGGGAGGGAAGGAGGGCTGGCTGGAGGGTAAATGACCTACTTTTAGAACAGTGCAGGTGGAAACACGTAAAACAAAATGCCTATTAAAGAAAGATAATCTATGTAAAAAAAAAGAATTAGAGAGACCAACTCATCGCCCTCATTACACTAATGTACAGTACATTGCACACTCTTCTAGCTAGAACAAATAATGTTCAGTAACCGATTTTAGAGGCAGTATGTTAGAGAGTTCCAGAAGAGTATGCCTCCACAAGGCAGCCAGTCTCCTCTCTAGGCTTTGGCCGGAACGTGGCAAATCCAGGAGCAGCATTTATCGTGTGTGCGGCGAGGAATCAAGGAGCGTAAGTGTGGCAGGTTTAGGAACCCATAATTCTGGTTGATGTATAAGAGGCTCTGCTGCAGATGCGCTTACTGCCTCCGCCGCCAGTGCCACCCTATACGGACGCCCGGCTATATATTATTCAAAAACACCTTTTGGGGAAAATACGCAACAACGTCAGCCTCGTTCGGTGCTTTTTCCTGGGTACTCGTGTGACGTCATGACGCATGCGCACGAACAGATATCCCATAAGCCTCCAGAGATTTTAATGACTAACATCAATGATGTGGTAAGCGGGTTTGTGATGTTGGTGTGTGCGCCTTTGTGCAAGGATTCTGCTGTTAATGGGTGAGCTACGGAGGCAGCAGACGAGGCCAGGGCTCAGCGAACACGGTAAAATCGATAGTGCAGCAGGAGAGAGGTGGCCTGGGAGGGATGCCAGTGTGTCAGGCAGTCCAGTGGCGACCGTGGCTGGGGCAGCACGTCGCGCTCCGCTCTGCGCCCGTTACCGCCACTTGATTCTCACGCCCGTGTGTCGAACCTCCGAGGCTTCCGCCGCTAGCCTTGTTCTTTCCTTGTTAGTGAAAGCGCCGACCACTAGTTGTCTCCTCTAGCAAGATTCTTACACCAAACTTCCTAAGAAGCGAGCGAGTGCGAGAATTAAGCATTAGCCCTTGACTCTCCCAGTCCTTGACGTCTGAACCCTAAACCCAAGGTCGGTGATCCTCCCGCGAGGCCCGGCCCCAGGTGGAGGTAGGACAGACTCTGGTGGTGTCACCAGGTGCCACACACCCATCCACCCTCACCGCACCTGAGTCCTGCCATAGGGACGTAAGCCAAACCCATCGATCCTTTCCTACAAGAGCACGTGAAGAGGCAAGGCGTAATTGTTATGCAAATATAGAGCCAGTAGGCCCACTGCGTAGCTTGAGCTGGCCAGGGTTACCTGCTCCCTGACTGTTGGCCGTTACCCCTCATTAAGAGTGACCTACCTGGCCGCAGCGTGACCCCTGAGTCTGCCCCGGAGAAGGTAAGTGCTGGAGGGGGCGTTCCTGCCTCTCTTACATAACCCCCAGGCCAGGCCAGGGAGGGGGCCTGGCCGGGAGGGGTCCACCTCATAACCTGTGGTCCTTCACCGAAAAGTATTTTCTGACAGCACTCCATCGAAATGTCCATTCATATGTCACTCAACCAGTCATTTATATATCTGATGATGACGTAATTTGTAATAACTAACAAGTTTTGATAGTGCAGACAAAAAATAGCTTTCTGTTGTATGTCGAGTGTATTAACATGTTCATTGTGACCCTGTCTCACCTGAGCCAGGGCACAACATTACTATCATGCTGGCTGGCCTTTCTGGTGTGCTACAAATGCCACGGAGAGCCACGCCACACTACTCCTCACTTGTCAAGTGATAACCGGTGAATGATACGAGTATTTGTACCCTATTCACCCTGTACCCTGTTCTCTGCTAAAGACTCTGGGGGTATGATAGAGTACAGTTAGTGGGCAGATGTGCTGTCTGGGGACGGGGTTAGGATACAATAGGGATGTAGTGAGGATATATTAGGGGTGTAGTGGGGATACAAGAGGGGTGTAGTTGGCATACATGGTTAGGGACAGATTAGCAGTAGGTGTAGAGCGACTAATGCACGCCAAGAGGGTGTGTAACTGGTGGTGAACGCTCCGGAGGGTGTACTGTAGGTGTTGATGGTATCAGATGACGTTGTAATAGGTTATTGTGGTGAGTGTACAATTTGGTGACTGAAGTACACCTGGTTATTACACCTGTTATACAGGTAGGGGGCGTGATGGCTGATGTATACTTCTGGGGTGTGGCGTCGAGTTTCATAGTTGAGGGAAACTTGGAGGGCAGTTGTGTTCTCGGGGTAGACGGGGTGTGATGGTTATCGTGCACTCTGTGGGGGGCGTGTTGGTTGCTGTGCACTCTGGAGGTGTTCGTTCCAGTGCACTTTAGGGGGGGATTATCGTAGAATTTATGGACAGGTTATATGCACTTTAGGGCGAATTGGTTGTCGTGCTTACTAGGGAAGGCATATTGGTTGCTGTACATTCGGGGGTATGTATATAACTCTGAAGACAGGCATACTGTGGTAACCTCCGAGTTGTTATAATTCGGGAGTTTTCGCACAGCTTTGAGAGAGAGAGTGAGAGTTGGCCGCCTCGTCCCTGTCCAGTGTGATGCTGTTGACAACATCTCTCCCAGAGTTCATCCTTCACTATTGTTGACACTTTACATCCACCCCTTAAACTTACACCACTGAAAATCATAATCATAACGCGCTAACTGTCCCTGTGGTAGTTTAGAGAGGTGTTATCCTAATTTTCTTGGTACCAACTCACGTAGCTCTGATGTATCACCCAAGGCACAAGCCACAGAACGTGTATGAAGGATTTATGTTTCTACTCGAATAACTAAATATCCATATGTTAATTCTGCGCTGTATTTTTTCAACGGTAGAAATAGACAACGTTTTTTTTTTCTATTTCTCTGCTTTGATGGAGGTGGAACATGCCATGTTATCTTGTGCGTGTGTGTGAGTTCACTGGTGGACTACCAACCTTCCCACAAAACAACTCCTGTCCCTTTTTGAGCTCTCTCTGCAGCCTCAGCTGACCCAGTTCTAAAAGAGTGACTCGTATGACTGTTTGATGTGCACAGTAATTAATGTCATGGGTGTTGGTATCATCCCAAGTTTCAAAAGTGGGAGTGAATACAATAGTTTTCTAAAGTCAATTTTACGTGTACCGGACATGCCTGAAGTTGTATGTTCATCAAACTGCGGCACAACTAATATAAAGAGTTGTGACAGGGTGTGGCCGAGGAGAGGAAAGTGGGAGACGGAGAAATAGCCCCGAGAGGAGGAAGTGCCCTGGGAGGGAGAAGTGCCCCGGGAAGGAGAAGTGACCTGGGGAAGGCGAAGTGACCTGGGGAAGGAGAAGTGACCTGGGAAAGGCGAAGTGACCTGGGGAAGGCGAAGTGACCTGGGGAAGGAGAAGTGACCTGGGGAAGGAGAAGTGACCTGGAGAGGGAGAAGTGGCCTGAGAAGAGGGAAGTGGCCTGGAGAAGGCGAAGTGGGTAGGGAGAGAAAAGTGGCCAGGGAAAGGTAAGTGGCCGGGGAAGGGTAAGTGGCTGGGGAGAGGGAAGTGACCGGGGAGATGGAAGTGGCCGGGGAGGGAGAAGTGGCCAGCTGATGGGAAAGTGGCCGGGGGAGAGATGTATGGCCTGGAGAGGGGGGAGTGGCCTGGAGAGGGAGAAGTGGTCGGGGAGGGAGAAGTGGCCGGGGAGGGGGAAGTGGCCGGGGAGGGGGTAGTGGCCGGGGGTACGGTACTACAGTCAACACCTCCAGGGAGTGGGGAGAGGGGGAGCGTCTAACCCGGTACATAGTACTTGACTCCTCAAATATTTACCAAAGACACAACAAAAGCTTCCCCCAAAACTGCGAGCACAAGGAGGGCTTTCCGAGTCGCTGACACAGAAGAACCTGGCGCAGGTGCCGGAGAGCTGGTTGTGAGGCAACGAGAAGCATCGTTGCCATTAAAAATAATGGTTCAAGTCAACCATGACAAAACTTTGACTATAAGTAGCAAACAGACTTGTAATTAGATCTCTTGAACTTCTAGAGCGATCTCTATCATTAGATGGTGTTTTCTAAAAGTTAAAGCGACATTAATTTGCAAAGTTTTCAATGGTTAAAATGGATCTTCCAGTAAAATACAGCACTGACAACCTTCTTGTTGAATGAGAAAATTGCTGAAACTCATCATTTCACAGTCAGAAGACTTGAAAGACACGTGCATGGCGTTGGGGTTCTTTTAGTACAATACAAAGCATTAGCCCCCTCCCCCATACACACTACACTGAAAACTTTTAATTTTTATTTGCCTAGTTTTTTGTGATACAAGTGTGAATTTTGTGTGAGGAAAAAGATATATTTGACACAAGTATTACAGCAAGACTAACATTCACCCGATGTATTATACGCAACAAGAACTAACGCTCGTCGACGTCCCAGCGACCTCGCTTTGATCTATGGCTGTGACCTTGACCAAGGCCTTATCAAAATCATACAGCTATATTCTAAACTTTAACTGTGCATCAGCTCCCATGAAATTGATTCACTGCGTCCTGCGATTCCTTGGGGATAAGTACAATTAGTTAGTAAATACACACGATCAAACTGATGTTGAAAACCTACGCAATCCGTGCAGTAAAAAACGATAATTAGATCAAAACTATCTCTGCCATGTGACGTCACTGTGTTAAGTAAGACCTATTGCTTCTAATAAAAAAATAGGCATCATTACTTTCAGCGATATTTTCAAACCGCGTCTAAAAAAATGTTGATGAAATATTAAAAGATCAATAATAATAATAATAATAATAATAATAATAATAATAATAATAATAATAATAATAATAATAATAATACAGTTCATATTAAAACTGTTTATGAAACTTGGTTACATTTTCCCATAGATTTAACTAGAGTACAAAACAAAGACTCTGAGCATCGCTGACATCGTTAACCCAAAGGACAGACCTGACTCTTAGAACACCAACTTTCCACCAGAATCATTACACCATAATACGGATCACTGCAGACTAAATATATTGTTGTTGAGTTACTACATCGCTTCTATCTCTCCTAAATATTCTTAGTGGCCGAAGAAAATATGTTTTGTGTAAGAAATTATACAGTACGAGCGTTTAATAGTATCATTCCGACAATGTTTCCACAATCATTCTCATCATTAAATTTGTTCAGGTTGCATAAGAAACATTGTAATCCGCAGCTGACGTGTTAGCGTGAAGAACTTGATTACCAGCAACAATAAAAGTTATCGATTATTGAAAAGAATATTGAAATTAAAAGGGAGTTTCTCAACCGGGTTCCCTCTAATAAGGAGTAAAACACACAAGAAGGAGGAGTGTGTGTGTGTGTGTGTGTGTGTGTGTGTGGTGTACAACTGTTCACAGCTACAACTGACCCAAGGTTTACCGTAACGCCTAAACTTATTATGATTCGATAAAAAGATAAAATACTTACAGTTGAGACTCGCTGGAAAACATGTGCATCATCCATTAAAAATCACCATTACCTTCGTTACCTAATGTTTCACAATGAACAGTTACTGTCCTGCAAACAGCTCCTTTGTACAGTGGCAGCAACGACTCCTTATAATAACAGCCAACATAACAGAGCAAGATTTGTGCGCCCAATACAGAAGTAACAGAAAAACGACACAACTACGTAGTCGTCCACCATCACTCGTGCACCTTCTGGCTGGCAGTATTTTGAGTGTTTGGTCAGCTGTTGTCAATGAAAGTCTCATTCCATCTCCCTCCGTTGGCTGGTCTAGTTATACGAAAAGAAGACTGGCTAAAGTCCGTCTGGCGTACGTTCCATAAGTGTGTCATTGTGGGGCACAAGGGAGCGCTGGCGCAGTTGATTTCCCCTATCTGACGCAGTTTTCATTTTACGAGCAATACAACCACTCCAGAGCTTGTCGTCTAATTATCACGAGGGAATCATCAAATAGTAAATATAAAGGATATACACACACATATATATATATATATATATATATATATATATATATATATGCAAGTAAATCACTGTAGGTGCGCGTGATCCAGGTATATGCTGATAACCACAAGAAAATACGAAGTTCCCAAGCTCTTTCCTGTAATTCACATCTTAAGGGGTGAGTCTGTACTCACCCCTGAAGATGTGAGTACAAAATATTACAAGGTAATATTACAAGGTAATATTTTGTAATTCAATTGACAGTAGGAACATTATAGAATTCACTCTCATTAAACATACCGAATCCGTCAACATGAATTTGAGTAATGGTATGTACAAACTGGATAATTTCGTAATTAAGAAGATTTGTAACCAGGTGAGAAGGTTGGGTCATCTTACCCTCTGCCCTGACTACCGACTGCTGCGGTGCTTATGAAGATTAGTATATATATATATATATATATATATATATATATATATATATATATATATATATATATATATATATATATATATAATTAGTATCATGAAACTGAAGGATAATTTGACTATTTTGGTTTTCAAGAAAACTGAAAAACATGGCCTGACGCCGTGTACAGAAACAGTGTTTGATAAACAGTTCTAAAACAACGTATGAACACAATAAAACACTTCTGGCCAATACAAAGGACATAACAGTAACGTGCGTACCACGCAAAGTCTCAGTGGCTGGAGTGACAGTACTGGTCGGGGAGTTAAACTCGTCTTTTACCTTTGCATTTAATAATTCACATTTGTTTAGCAATTCTCCTTTAATATTTGTCTGGCATCTCCATGTTTGGCCAATACGATCAGTTGTACTGATGATTGTACACGGCTGGAGACACACAACACAGCAACGGTAAAACGACACAGCATCAGTAATACGACGCGGCAACGATAACACGACATAGTAACGGTAACACGACATAGCAACGGTAACACGACACAGCAGCAGTAACACAGTACTGCAGAGATAACACGGTGCAGCACCGGTAACACGGTACAGCAACGGTAATACCCTACAGCAACGGTAACACAGTACAGCATCGGTAACACGGTACAGCAGCAGTAACACGACACAGCATCAGTAATACGACGCGGCAACGGTAACACGGTACAGCACCGGTAACACGGTACAGCAACGGTAATACCCTACAGCAACGGTAACACAGTACAGCAACGGTAACACGGTACAGCAGCAGTAACACAGTACAGCAACGGTAACACGACACAGCAGCAGTAACACGAAACAGCAACAATATCACGGTACAACACACGTAACACAGTATAGCAACGGTAGCACAGTATAGCAACGGTAACACGGTACAGCACCGGTAACACGGTACAGCAACGGTAATACCCTACAGCAACGGTAGCACAGTATAGCAACGGTAGCACGACACAGCATCAGTAACACGGTACAGCAACGGTAACACCTTACAGCAACAGTAACACAACGCAGCAGCGGTAACACGGTACAGCATCGGTAACACGGTACAACATCGATAACACGACACAGCAGCAATAACACGGTACAACAGCAGTGACACGGTACAGCAACGGTAAAACGAAACAGCAGCAGTAACACGGTACAGCAACGATAACACGGTGCAGCAGCAGTTACACGACACAGCAACAGTACTACAACACAGCAGCAGTAACACGACACAGCAACGGTAACACGGTACAGCAACGGTAACATGGTAACCATGCAGTAACACGGTACAGCAATGGTAACACGGTACAGCAACGGTAACATGGTACAAGCAACGGTAACATGACATACACAGCAGTATGTAGCAACAACGGTACACAAGCACACGTAACACGGTGAGCAGCAGAAACACTGTACAGCAGCAGTAACAGCAGCAAGTAACACGGTACAACAACGGTAACACGGTATAGCAACGGTAACACGACATACAGCAGTAACACGACAGCAACAGTTACGACCAGCAGCAGTAAGCAGCAGTAACACGACGCAGCAGCAGTAACACGACACAGTAACAATAACACGACACAGCAGCAGTAACACGACCAGCAGCAGTAAACACGACAGTAACAACACAGCACAGCACAGTAACACGACACAACAGCAGTAACACGACACAGTAACAACAACACGACACAGCAGCAGTAACACGACACAACAGCAGTAACACGACACGACACAACAGCAGTAACACGACACAGTAACAACACGAACAACAGGTAACACGACACAGACAGACAGCAGTAACACGACACAACAGCAGTAACACGACACAGCACACAGTAACGACACAACAGCAGTAACACGACACAACAGCAGTAACACGCACGACACAACAGACACGACAGTAACACGAACAGCAGACACAACACGACAGCACAACAGGTACACGACACAGCAGCAGTAACACGACACAGCACACGACACAACAGCAGTAACACGACACAGCAGCAGTAACACGACAACAGCAGTAACACGAGACAGCGACGACCAGCAGCAGTAACACGACACAGCAGCAGTAACACGACAGCAGCAGTAACACGACACAGCAGCACTAACACGACACAGCAGCAGTAACACGACACAGCAGCAGTAACACAGCACAGCAGCAGTAACACGACACAACAGCAGTAACACGAGACAGAAACAGTAACACTACAAAACAACAGGTACACGACACAGCAGCAGTAACACGACACAACAGCAGTAACACGACACAGCAGCAGTAACACGACCCAGCAGCAGTAACACGACACAAGCAGCAGTAACACGACGCATAACAACAGCAATAACTTTGAGACAGCAACCACACAGCAGCAGTAACACGACACAACAACAGTAACACGACACAGCAGCAGTAACACGACCCAGCAGCAGTAACACGACACAGCAGCAGTAACACGACATAACAGCAGTAACACGACACAGCGACAGTAACACTACAAAGCAACAGGTTCACGACACAATAGCAGTAACACAACATAACAGCAACAGGAATACGACACATGAATTACAGTAACGCAGTTACCAAGCGCCTCACGATAAGAACAGCTCAACACAGCAGGAATAGTAGCAGCAGGAGAAACAGTAATATGCAGCAACAGCAACACAGGACAACACGATAATAACAGAACAGCAGCATTAGCAGAAATATGACTCGACAACATGATCTTGACAGAATAGCAGGAGCAATACAATAACATCACAACACAGGATCATGATCGTAACGGGAAGTTCAACAACAGCAACACAACACAACAACAGTGAGAACTAACACTGTGACAAAACAAATCGGAGCAATTGAACAAGAGTAACAGGAGGATATATTCTCAATGGAAGGAGTATAAGGGAGATATTATACCAGCGTCGTAAAGACAGGCGTGTCTCAGTGGGGCCATCGGAAAACTGCCTGGGACCTGGTGGGGCGTCCCCTACTCACTACCTGATCTCCCCAGCGGGAGTCGTCAGCCGCCCGGACCTAAGATATTTAGGGAGATATAGTAGGTAGAGGGGGGAGGCGGGATTGGTTATATGGTAGACGATAAGAGAGATTCACGGCCGGAGAGGGAGGCGGAGCCGTGAGGGGGAGCACTTTAAGGAAGTTTCAAGGGGAGCTATGTGGCAGAAGACCCATATATTCCTATCGAAATATTATTCAAGAACATACGTAAGGAGCATTTGGGCACGGCAGCCAAACCTGACTATGATCCCTAGCCTAGGGCATGATGGGACTCCTTTACGACCAGCTCAATGATTCAGCGTCAGAGGTAGAGGAAACACCACACTACATACACAAACCCCATGATCTGACCCAAGTTGTACAGTGCTGGAGGTCTGTGTTCGTGGACAGCAATAAAACAAATGCTGGGAGTGTGTAGGCGGGCAACATAAAGTGGTGAGTTCGTTTATGACTTGAGTCCATCTTGGGGGCGCGACTGAGTGTACCAGGAGCAGCCCAGCAGCAAGTTGGTGGTTGTGGGGGTTTTAGTACTTGACGTCCTTTGTCGTCGTCGCCATTACCTGTTCCCGAAACCATTCGTCCGCTATAAGAATCTCACATTTTTACCGTGTAGGGCCCCAGGGCGCCGCCTACCATCTCGCGCAGAATGGTCCGCGTTGATTGTATCGCCTTAACAGCTTCCCGTTTCAGCAATACGGCGACTTGATCAAGACCAGGGACTGACAGTTACGTCACCACTACCTCAAAGTGTAGCTGAGTGAGCGCGCACGAACACACACACTCACACACTACGCTGGCCGTGACGTACCTCCTGTTCTCTTACTCAGCACTTGGAGCACGTAGGAATACCTCCGTTGGCCACGAACACTTTTTTTCCGTTGAGTCTGCCCCGTCCGGAACGAAGAAAAAGAGAACCATGAAAAATTAATGACAAGGTTCCATTCAGATCCTCGTCACGCGAGACCCAAAAACTCGAGCGCTCCCATGACTTGCCTTACCCGGACGGAAGAAGAGGAAGAAGGAGGAGGAGGAGGAGGCAATGAAGGAGAAGGAGAGCAAGAAATAAAGGTGTGTGTGTGTGTGTGTGTGTAAGCAATACAGCTCAAAAACGAAGGAAGACCGACTTTGATGAACCTTAGAGTATGGGTTGGATGTTGGCCAGCAGAAGAAGCTTTGAATTTTCGTGAAGGAAGTAGGTCAAGGTCACGGGTCAAAGCCAGGGATCAAGGTCACAGGCAAAAGCCACGAGTTAAGGTTAAGGTCACCGGGCTCACCCACCCTCATCCACCTGTAACGGGTTCACCCACCCTCTTCCATCTGTACTGGACTCACCCACCCTCATCCACCTGTACCGGGCTCACCCACCCTCTTCCATCTGTACTGGACTCACCCACCCTCATCCACCTGTACCGAGCTCACCCACCCTCATCCACCTGTACCGGGCTCACCCACTCTTATCCACCTGCACCGCTTCCTTTACCCCTATCTCACAAAGTCTCAATATGTAGCAATAATATCTACCACAAAAAAGAAACAATAATTATTACATCTATAAAGCAACAATAGTTATGCTGATGACTCTTGACGGGTGAGGGACGGGAGAGGAGAGGGTGTACTATTACAGAAATAAACCAAATCACTAGATGAATTGACCAAATAACAAGAATTAAGGTCACAAGCGGTTATGTTCTGTGCACGGCGAAGATGCTGTGCACGTAAGGGAGGTTGTACATGGCGGGGAGCCTGTGCACTGCGGAAAGGCTGTGCACGGCGGGAAGACTGGTGCAGGGCGTCGGGAAGACTGGTGCAGGGCGTCGGGGAGACTGTGCACGATGGGGAGACTGTTCACGGTGGGGAGACTACTGTGCACTGCGGAAAGACTACACGGCGGGGAGACTGTGCACGGGGTGAAAGACTGTGTACAGCGGGGAGTCTGTGTACAGCGAGGACAATGTGCACGGTGAGGAGACTGTGCACGACTGAGAGACTACACGATGGGGAGACTGGTGCACGGCGGGGAAGTTGGTGCACGGCGGTGAGGCTGTGCACGGCGGGAAGACTATGGAACGAAAGGGAGGTTGTGCACAGCTTGCTGTTCACCGGTGACTACCTTCTTATGTTTTCCCTGATAGAAAACAAACAATACGCGTTGGCCATCTATGTACACGACACGAGTGGTCGGGCTCACCCACCCTCATCCAACTGTACCGAGCTCACCCACTCACATCCACCTGTATCGGGCCCACCCACCCACATCCACCTGTACCGGCTCACCCACCCTCATCCACCTGTACCGGGCTCACCCAACCTCATCCACCTGTACCGGGGTCGCCCACCCTCATCCACCTGTACCGGGCTCTCCCACCCTCATCCACCTGTACCGGGCTCACCCACCCTCATCCACCTGTACCGGGCTCACCCACTCCTATCCACCTGCACCGCTTCCTTCACCCCCATCTCACAAAGTCTCAATATGTAGTTATAATATCTACCACAAAAAAGAAACAATAACTATTAGAGAGCGTCAATATCCTTCATCTGTAAGGTTATTGTGTAAACATTACCTGATAACCCACCTCACAAAGCCCATTTATGGAGAGGAACGATCGGAAATTAGTATTCAGGGACAATCCTCGGCAAGAAATGGAAGGAAACGCATTTCCCCGTAGACATTATGAATGTGCCCTTACCACACCAGTACAATAGTATTTTTCAGCAATACAATGAGTAAAATTGTTTCCTGTAGTAGTATAATAAAAAATTATTATATTACGAAATTATATATATATATATATATATATATATATATATACATATATTTTTTTTAGGTGGTTAATTAGTGTTATAATAGCTAAAGTAAATAAAATAAAAACAATTGGTGTGGATTAAAGATATAAGAACAGATTCAATTGATTGATTGGATGGAAACAGAAGAACCAGTGGATGAAAGAGAGAGATATGATAATTAACTGAATAGGGACGGATAAATGGATGTATAAAGTAGTCATGATAATGAGTTAGGTGAAACCAGGTAATTATATGTGAAATATTACCACAGTACTTGTTGATGACAACCACTGTACTTGTTGATGAAAATCACTGTACTTGTTGATGACAACCACAGTACTTGTTGATGACAACCACAGTACTTGTTGATGACAACCACAGTACTTGTTGACACTGTACTTGTTGATGACAACCACTGTACTTGTTGATGACAACCACGGTACTTGTTGATGACAACCACTGTACTTGTTGATGACAACCACTGTACTTGTTGATGACAACCACTGTACTTGTTGATGACAACCACAGTACTTGTTGATGAAAATCACTGTACTTGTTGATGACAACCACTGTACTTGTTGATGACAACCACTGTACTTGTTGATGACAACCACTGTACTTGTTGATGACAACCACGGTACTTGTTGATGACAACCACTGTACTTGTTGATGACAACCACAGCACTTCTTGATGACAACCACTGTACTTGTTGATGACAACCACTGTACTTGTTGATGACAACTGGTAATTTGCAGCTGATGACAACCACGGTACTTTGTTGATGACAACCACTGCACTTGTTGATGACAACCACCGTACCTGTTGATGACAACCACTGTACTTGTTGATGACAACCACTGTACTTGTTGATGACAACCATGTTACTTGTTGATGGCAACCACAGTATTTGCTGATGACAAACTACAGTAATTTGTTGATGACAACCACAGTACTTGTTGATGACAACCACGGTACTTGTTGATGACAACCACTGTACTTGTTGATGACAAATCCGCATAGTACTTGATGACAACCACAGTACTTGTTGATGACAACTCACTGCACTTGTTGATGACAACCACAGTACTTGTTGATGACAACCACTGTACTTGTTGATGAAAATCACTGTACTTGTTGATGACAACCACTGTACTTGTTGATGACAACCACTGTACTTGTTGATGACAACCACAGTACTTGTTGATGACAACCACTGTACTTGTTGATGACAACCACAGTACTTGTTGATGACAGCCACTGTACTTGTTGATGACAACCACTGTACTTATTGATGACAACCACTTTACTTGTTGATGACAACCACTGTACTTGTTGATGACAACCACTGTACTTATTGATGACAACCACTTTACTTGTTGATGGCAACCACAGTATTTGTTGATGACAACCACTGTACTCGTTGATGACAACCACTGTACTCGTTGATGACAACCACTGTACTTGTTGATGACAACCATGGTACTTGTTGATGGCAACCACAGTACTTGTTGATGACAACCACTGTACTTGTTGATGAAAATCACTGTACTTGTTGATGACAACCACTGTACTTGTTGATGACAACCACTGTACTTGTTGATGACAACCACTGTACTTGTTGATGGCAACCACTGTACTTGTTGATGACAACCATGGTACTTGTTGATGGCAACCACAGTATTTGTTGATGACAACCACTGTACTCGTTGATGACAACCACTGTACTTGTTGATGACAACCACTGTACTTGTTGATGACAGCACTGTACTTGTTGATGGTACATGACAACCACAGTACTTGTTGATGACAACCACAGTGTACTTGTTGATGACAACCATGTACTTGTTGATGACAACCACAGTATTTGTTGATATGACAACCACTGTACTTGTTGATGACAACCATGGTACTTGTTGATGGCAACCACAGTATTTGTTGATGACAACCACTGTACTTGTTGATGACAACCACTGTACTTGTTGATGACAACCACTGTACTTGTTGATGACAACCACTGTTGATGACTGTGTTGATGACAACCACTGTACTTGTTGATGACAACCACTGTACTTGTTGATGACAACCACTGTACTTTTGATGAGTTGATGACAACCACTGTACTTGTTGATGACAACCACGGTACTTGTTGATGACAACCACAGTATTTGTTGATGACAACCACTGTACTTGTTGATGGCAACCACAGTATTTGTTGATGACAACCACTGTACTTGTTGATGACAACCATGGTACTTGTTGATGGCAACCACAGTATTTGTTGATGACAACCACTGTACTTGTTGATGGCAACCACAGTATTTGTTGATAACAACCACTGTACTGGTTGATGACAACCACTGTACTCTTTGATGGCAGCCACAGTACGTTTTGATGACAACCACTGTACTTGTTGATGACAACCGCAGTACTTGTTGATGACAACCACAGTACTTGTTGATGACAACCACTGTACTTGTTGATGACAACCACAGTACTTGTTGATGACAACCACTGTACTTGTTGATGACAACCACTGTACTTGTTGATGACAACCACTGCACTTGTTAATAACAACCACTGTACTTGTTGTTGACAACCACTGTATTTGTTGTTGATAACCACTGTACTTGTTGATGACAACTATATGACTTGTTGATAACAACCACTGTACTTGTTGATAACAACCACTGTACTTGTTGATGACTACCACTGTACTTGTTGATGACAACCACTGTATTTGTTGATGACAACCACTGTACTTGTTGATGACAACCATGGTACTTGTTGATGACAACCACTGTATTTGTTGATGACAACCACTGGACTTGTTGATGACAACCATGGTACTTGTTGATGACAACCACTAACCACTGTACTTGTTAATAACAACCACTAACCACTGTACTTGATGACTACAACCACTGTACTTGTTAACAACCCCTGTACTTGTCGATGACAACCAAATTACTGGTTGATGACAACCACTTTTCTTGTTGATAACAACCACTGTACTTGTTGATGATAACCGCTGTAATTAATTAATTAATGATGACAACCACTGTAGTTGTTGATGACAACCACTGTACGTGATGACAACCACTGTACTTGTTGATGACAACCACTGTACTTGTTGATGACAACCACTAACCACTGTACTTGTTGACTACAACCACTGTACTTGTTGAGGTACTTACAATACATGTGTGAGGGGAGTGACGAAAGCATCACCCCTTCATGCCTGGGAGATTTTTTGGTGTGGCAAATGTCGAGCTGAAGATGACGACAGGTGTGGTGGAAGTGGAGAAGGGGGATTGTGAGATGGGGTCGGACAGTAGGGGGAAGGGTATTACAGAGAAGGAATGAGGGAAGGGACACGGGGAAAGGGGAGGAGAAAAGGGGATATTAAATGGAGAAGAGGGACGAATGGAGTGTTGTAAAGGAGGTAGCTGGATTAGGATAGAAAAAAAGGAAGGAGAAAACGGATTAAAGAAGGACGTGATACATACTCCACACTCTTATACGGACGTGATACATACTCCACACTCTTATACGGACGTGATACATACTCCACACTCTTATACGGACGTGATACATACTCCACACTCTTATACGGACGTGATACATACTCCACACTCTTATACGGACGTGATACATACCCCACACTCTTATACGGACGTGATACATACACTCTTATACGGACGTGATACATACTCCACACTCTTATACGGACGTGATACATACTCCACACTCTTATACGGACGTGATACATACTCCACACTCTTATACGGACGTGATACATACTCCACTCTCTTATACGGACGTGATACATACTCCACATTATTATATACGGACGTGATACATACTCCACACTCTTATATGCGGACGTGATACATACTCCACACTCTTATACGGACGTGATACATACTCCACACTCTTATACGGACGTGATACATACTCCACACTCTTATACGGACGTGATACAAACCCCACACTCTTATACGGACGTGATACATACTCCACTCTCTTATACGGACGTGATACATACTCCACATTATTATATACGGACGTGATACATACTCCACACTCTTATATGCGGACGTGATACATACTCCACACTCTTATACGGACGTGATACATACTCCACACTCTTATATGCGGACGTGATACATACTCCACACTATTAGACAGACGTGATACATACTTCACACTATTATACGGACGTGATACATACTCTCCGCTATTTTATATAAAAATAATTTTTGTACAGTCACTCATAAAAGAAACGGGGCCCCTCTGGGTAAGATGTTTTGTAACTGGAGGCAGTTTAGTTCTGGTAACAGTGTACCTGACGTTGGGGTGGGGGGGTGGATCACTGCCTTCTGCATGAACCACTGCTCCGGGTCATGTCTCGTTTCATGAACAACTAAACAAGGTGAATACAATACCATAATTCTGTTAACTTTACGTTTTCTGGTAATTTCGGGTCTGTCAACACCTCCCTTAGCCCCATGTGCTCTCTGTTGGAGTCTTCCTCTTGGTTTGTTCATTCTTCAATAAATATCGAACAAATATTTAGCAATTTTCCGACTTATTTGTCTGTATACGACCACGCAGGATTATAATATGACTGAACTTATATGAATAACATGCAGGGTATCCTTACCTCGCGATGTTTGAGACCATATTGCCCCTATAGACATTTCTGCCCTCCCTAACGACAAGAAAAGGCTTCTCCTCGACACACCCACTCAAACCATGGTCGAATAAATAAATAAAATAACTGTTTTTTGGCAGAATAAGTTTAGTTTGGATATAAAGTGTGGGTATAATGCGATAAATAAGGTTAATTTAGTGATGATATTAGGATCTTAGAATATAATGCGCAAAGGCAACAAAATTATGGTGTTGTATTCATCTCGTATTAGTTGTTCATGAAACGAGACATAACCCCGAGGAAGTGGTTCATGCAGAAGGCAGTGATCCACCCCCTCCCCACACACCCCTACGTCAGGTACACTGTTACCAGAACTGAACTGCTTCTTGTTACAAGACCTCTCACCCAGTAGGACCCGTTTCTTTTATGAGTGACTGTACCTAACTGACTGCCTGTGTTGCTGCTAGATGGTTTCAGTACTGAGAGCATGTACACTGACCACGCTGCAAACACGTTATTAGCGTGTTGGTTCTGCACGCCATCTGACTCGCCTTTGACAATACAGCACACAAGTTTGAGCACCGCAAATTGACTGACGATGTAGAACAATGTACAATATATATGTCATTTCATTGATAGCCAGGCACAGACTTTAGGGCATTCCTGTGTAGAAACTGATTATACGACCTTTAGGATTGTTGTGATTAAATGAGTCGTTCTTTTTATTGTCCACATTATATTTCAATTATCTCTCTCTCTCTCTCTCTCTCAGGTATTATATCAGTCACTGTTCTCAGGAGCTGTGTATCTGCATCCCGGCTCGAAATCCCTCTCCCGCGACACACGGCTGGCTGATTCCTCCTAAAAATACGCAGCAGAATCCAGTCACTCGAGGCTAGTCCGCTATGATACCTCTTCCTTTCACTCCACAGCCAAGCTCGGGTGTTATTTTCCCTCAAGTGTTTTCCTGTCTCCCGTCTGCCTCTAAGCATCGCGTCTGTGACTATTTGAGAAGTACGGAGAGACATTTCTTTATGCAACACGACCGCAAGAGAAACATCATGAATGAATACGTCAATTATTTCGATGACAATTGTGTCGTCAGATTAGATTTTAAGTATATGCTGTTATCAGCGCCATAGAGAAAACCACCATGATCCTGTAACACTAGACAAATACTAAAGATGCTGTTTATAAGTTAGGAATTGTTATCTTTTAACATGACGGCATTCGTAGCCGTTCTGGTTTTAATAAATGTTGACTTGACCGTATAACTTAATGGCCTAGCCTCTTTAAATACTGACCTGACTTAATTTTTTTTAAGTAATACACACTGACATAATATTTTTTTCTAATCTGTGTGAAAGTGCGACCTGTCCTTGTTACCAGTTGACCTAACACAGAAATATACAAACCTGATCTTGTTTATGTTTACACTGTGCGGTTTCATCCTGACTTGGCCTGACCTTTCACACGCTGTCACCTGAAGCTGTTACATCCTACCTACCGCTGTTCTATACGAACTTGACCTTTAAAACGTTGACCTAAGTTAGTTACATATTAACGCGACTCCGTTGTATATTGAAGAAGAACGTGGCTTTCCAACTAAGCTATTAATATGGGCGAGAAAAACAGAATTATTAACACAGATGAACTTCTGTTAAGGTCTAAGAGAGTGACAGTCTGAGATTATTTATAAAGTGTGTTACTGATGTCTATAACTGCCCTCAGTATCTATAAGTTAGTATTTAAGTGTCGCGTTATAATTTGAACACTTAGAAAAAAGTGTTTTGTATAATTTTTGTCAATACAAGTGATGAGATAAAAGTAAAAATATCTGAACCATTAGAGAAACTTGTGACTTTGACTAACTTAAGAGACTGAAGGAGGGTGTGGGGCTAGATTATTTCCTCAAAAACGAGAAGAGAACATCGTATTAAAATACAACGCTAAAATCCTATTACTGTGCTTCAACAAATAAGGTCTATAAGCGCGTAACTAGGGTAGTATAGTAATTACACTTGCCCACCAACAAATAAATATTATGAGATGTGTGTGTGTGTGTGTGTGTGTGACCCCAGTTGGGCTTGTACTGTTAGGGGTAATAGTCTGACCCTCGGCTAACACGGTAGACTCTAATGAGTTATATACACCTGAGAATAAAAAGGCAGGTTGTGGGGCAGGTAGGAGAGATTCAAGTAAAGATAACAACCTGTAATTTGCTACGTATAAGATAACAAATAAAAATTTTTTTTTTTACAAGAGATACTTATCTGGTTTCATAATGACTGACGTTAAAGAGATTATTATCATGTTAAAAGATGAAACTAAAACATAATAAATAATAATATACATAATTAAACACTTATGAGACGCTGGGCTACTTGGGCTACCTATCACTCTAAGGCTCTACGTCTCACTCCCTTTGTGGTTACTTTAAGATAAATCCCTGCTGTTCCGTCTTGTTATCTGAGTGTCGTAACATTTCTTCCCTGTAAGTCAACAGAAATATCTAGACCGTAACATTTTCTTATAGTTGAGTTCTGCTGCTCCAAATGTGAGCTACGCTGTGTGTGCGCGCGCGCTTGTGGGAAGGGGGGGGGGTGAGGGAAAAGAAGAAGAAAGAGTGAAGAAAAGGCGGAGGAAAATCATTAAAGAATAGGAGGAAATAACCCCTGAAGAGGAAGAGGAAAAAGAATAGAAGCCAATATCAACTAACTCTTAAATCAACCATAAACTATTCATGACCAACTTCTTTATTTATAAATTTAAGAACCGTTTAAATCAATTTGTTTTTTCTCAGAATTATAAGCTCTTGTTTTCCGCTATAATAAATTGGAGTAACACGAGTGAATTAAGGCATTACTGGTATACTCATATTATGTGTTTTCTCACAAAGACTAATTAATGACCACATAAAACTAACTCCTATCTTCCTGGTGTAGTAAATCTGTCTTTTTGCTTTTATTTTCTAATTAAGAAAACCATGATTTCGTGTTCCCCACATTCGCCAGCCTTAGAAACTCACGTATACTCCCCTATGTAAAGATCCTACATCACTAATATAATAAATCTCACAGCTGGTGCTTAAAAGGTATCAAGGAGTGAGAGGACCCAAAACACTATTAGTTTACGTGACCAGACAGTCCTCACCAACACTGCCGGGGGACTACACTATAATACTTGGAAATCAGCCTCATGGATTAGGGAAGGAAGTTTAGTTCCGAAGTCATTATAAAGAGACCAACAATAACTTACTAATTCATATAATCACAGAAAAAATCAAAGCAAAAACAAATGACGCCAAGGAATTCCTATAAACAAAAATACAAATAGCTAAAACTTCCTAGCTCGATATCGCTAAATAATATTGTCACACGCCAAGTCTTACATCTGAGTCCTCGGGTCCGGACACTACACTACTTTGTCCCATATATAACATCCCGCATCTAGAAACACAATAGACTCACTGCCAAAGAATATTTTCTATATTTCATGATCACTGCACAATTTGCATGCCATACTCTCTTCTTTGTTGCATTAGCTTAAGTAAACCAGCAAGATACACGAAAATCTACTGTGTGAGTCTTTGTAAAAATCGGGCTCTAGAACTACTTAAGAACTCGACTCTTAAGACATACTGTACGATGAGATGGGTGATCGTAAAGTGGGCCTGTGTGAGTGTGGCGGGACAAGAAAACTGTGCTGTGAGGCCAGAATTAATGGTGTACGGCAGTGGGTACTTAACCAACTGGCTGTGTATATTATTTACTACGCTTATTCACATTAAGGTCAATGTGCGGCCCTCGATACACACTCGCCCCCTCTAATATGGCCCACTCACGCCAAAAGCTTGAGCGCCACTAGTACTGCATATAGTTCTTATAAAAGGTCATATATTGTTGTTTTCATTTTGATCTGTTTGCCTGTCGTTTTGTCTGTTCCCCTCTCCGTCTGTTTGCCTTCTCTGTCTCTCTATCAGTGTCTCCTTTTCCCTTTTCTGTCTGTCTCTATTTTTCCTCATTTTCCTATTTGTCAATATTTCTTCCTCTTTCATTTCTGTCACTCCGTCTGCCTCTCGCTTTCTTCCTCTTCATAGTCTAACTGTATATGTTTGTGTATTTGTCTGTCTCACTCTTGTTCTTGTTTTCAAGCTATGTAAATGTTATCTGTGTATGTAGATTATCGCTCCAACCAACTGTATACAAAGAAAAATTATGACGTCCGTAAAAGAACAGCTGAGATAGGATCAGAATTCAGAATCAGAAGCTGTTCATTCAGTTAATATTGAACGGGTGCAGTCGTGGCCCACAGAGTTATCAATGGCGTGTTGAGGTTCACTGGTTCGTGGCGCCGGGTCGAGACTGCCTCTTACCAGTTTCAGAAGCCCTCCACAACACCGCTCCACTGACTCTATATATATTCCCAGCTGAAAATGAAGAAAATTAACTGGTAAATTACGATAAAAAATATCAATATAAACGAATTAAAAGAAAGTAAATACAATAGTGAAATTATACCGCCTCGAGTAACAGTATTTTGCCTTTTATCTGTTAAATTATATATACTGTATATTACGTCATAAATTATTTTCAGTTCCGTTCATTTATATATTTTTTTCTATTTCCCACTTCACCTTTTTTTTCCTCAGAGGTGGAAAGAGGCAAGAGGAGGAGGGGGAGAAAGTGGAAAGAGGGGGAGGAGATGGTAGAGAGGGGGAAGAGATGGTAGAGGGGGGGAGGAGATGGGGAGGAACTGCGTAGGGAATGACATGGGGGAGTCTGAATTGCGATTTGGATCACGAATTAAAAGAAGTAAAACAAAATCTCTCAACATTGAGCTGTACAGCAGAACCACCAAGACCCTGGACCGTTGGTGCTTGAGATGTGAAATGACAAAATAAAAAAATATATATCCGGGTTGCAATTTTGAATCTTGACCTGGATTTATATGACCTTCCCAAGACCACTGTTAAGTCGTAGTTTATGCTCGTACGGAGTGGCTTAAACCGCACGCACGCACACATACATACACGCACGCACGCACGCACGCACGCATCACTTCTTGGGTGTTTCTTGAGACGGTGCTAAGGAGCGAGTGTGAAATGGTGCAGGTGATGATAATGATGATAATGCCAAGGTCTGGTGGTGGTGATGAGGGCTACGGGTGGTGGTAAGGGCTAAGGGTAATGGTGGTGAGGGGTAAGGGTAGTGATAAGGGCTAAGGGTGGTGGTAGTGAGGGGTAGTGGTGAGGGCTAAGGGTGGTGGTGGTGTGGGATGGTGGTGGTCATCACAATGGTGGCACGGGCTGGTGTGGTGGTGTTTGTGAGGTTAGTAGCGTTGACTGGTGGTGGTGGAGGTGCGGGCCTTTGGTGGAGGAGGTGCAGGATGATGGTGGTGTAGGTGCAGGATGATATTGGTGGAGGCCCAGGCTGATGGTGGTGGAGGCGCAGGATGATGATGGTGGTGGAGGCGCAGGATGATGGTGGTGGTGGAGGCGCAGGATGATGTTGGTGGAGGCCCAGGCTGATGGTGGTGGAGGCGCAGGATGATGGTGGTGGTGGAGGCGCAGGATGATGGTGGTGTAGGTGCAGGATGATGGGGGTGGAGGCGCGACCTAGTGGTGGTGGTCGTGTTAGCAAGGACTGGTGGTAGTAGTGGTGTGGGGGAAGTGGTCGTTAAATATAGCCAGGGAGCCGGAAACTCAAGGGACACCACTTGTTCCTGCGTCCTGGTCAGCCCCAGCCCCCCCTCTCTCTCTCTCTCACTGGCCTACCTTCCCAGATGGCCACTTCCGCCTCTACCCACCAATTACCCAGTGAAGGCCTCCTGGACTGCACTCAATTTACTCATGATTTTTGGACTTGAGTGGACCGGTCCACTCCTCCACCAGTTTTGGGACTTGAGTGGGCACGCGACCAGAATTTGAGTGGTCGCCCTACCTCACCAGTCTGGGATATTGATAGCTGGTCCACTCCTCCGGTCCGGTTCTTGGATGGCCACGAGTCTAGCAATAGTTGGGTTTCCGGTTCACTCCTATTAATCCAGGTACTTTGGTGACTGGTCCAATCAACCAAACCGGATCTTTGGTATTAGAACGCTGGATGAGGACGGTGTAAACCCATCTATGGAGCTTAGAAGGAAATATTCTCAATACCCAGGATCATAATACAGTTAATTCCCAGTTTTTGTGAACTAGGTTATTACTTAAGAAATTCTGGGTAATTAATCAACTCTAAGTTTAAAGATTAGATAATAAGTTGAGGGAGTTTAAGGATATACGGTAATGACCCTCAGCTTAGAAATTTAAGGAATTAATTAAAGGAATTTGGCAAGTAAAGATGTGTGTGTGTGGATGTGTGTGTGTGTGTGTGTGTGTGTACAGTACTACTACCAGGTAACACAAATACGAGTACCACACGTCAGACCACTACTGATAAACAGACAGACGTCAGGAGGTCATGAGTAACACTGAAACTAACATTAAAAGCTTCAGGGAGGTACTGAGGCGGTCGCTACACCAAGCACACCTCTCGATTGTCATTCTTTCTGTTTTATTTCTGACCATCACACTAAGCCCTCACCCCATATCGTCCTCTCAACGCTTCCTAAACAATGATAATATTTAGGGGCATTATAATCTTAGAACATCTTAATGAATTTCTTCCTTGAATTAGATTGTTTCGTGGGAGTAATTCGTAAGATTTTCATGTCATTTTTCTTTCTTTTAGGTCAGAAAAGGTCTCTACTTTTTTCTCTTCACTTAATAATTTTATGCTGTCATATTTTGCATGTACAGATAACTTGAAATACTTGTATGTTCTTGATGTGTAAAAAAAATGGAGCACACATTGCCCACGCGTCATAAAACACTTATATCAAGAAGCTGAAGGACGAGTAAGGCTTGAGAGGAAGAAATTATCCCGAAGTGGAGAGCTATTGGCTGACTCTTGATGACGTAGAAAGGCAAACAACCAATGGCATAAGTGCCCTCGTGTCGACCAACCACACCACAAACATTGACATAGCCACCATCCAATCGCTTCACCGAAATTAATATTACATCCCGAACCGTACCTATGAATTACCGGCGGCCAGACTGATATGAAATGGCAGAATCAACATCGGAAACTAATTCAGAGATCAACACCAAACCGGAATACGACTATTTTATGCATAATTCATGGTTCGATTACATCACTTTATATCTATTATATGTGACTAAGGATTGGCATTTCAGGTTTGTTGATCAGTCAATTTCAAGAAGAATTAAACTAACTTACGGCTCAGTTTCACATCACAGCTTGTTGTTTTTAAGCTAAATAGTCGTGGTAATGTGGAACTACACGCCATATGTCCAAATTCAGAGAGAAATTAACTCATTCCTGAATATTTGTTGTACTGTACATAAATTGTGTTGTGTACTCTGTGCATGCATCACATACTGCCAGTTCCTCTGTTGACAGTACATGGAAGTCTCACTCACATACTGCTGCGTGATGTAAGGACAGGCACCTGTTGTAGACTAGTGAGAGAGATATCTATTTTAGAATTCCATTTGCAAATTAGACTCTAGTTGATTAGTTTGAAGCTGAACTTTATTAAAACACACACACACACACACACACACACACACACACACACACACACACACACACACACACACACACACACACACACACACACGCGCATATTTATTTACGGAAGTATAAATTTCAGGAGTCTCTCTTTCTGTCTCTTGTTTTCTGTCTTTCTTTCTCTTTCTTCGTCTTTTTTCTCTCTTTGCCCACCTGTCAGTTCCCTCTTTTTCTCCACACACGCGCACACACACATACACACAAACACACACAGTCGGGAAGTAAACGTTCGCTTTATTAGACAATAAATATAGTGCTATAGTATGACCCCGTGAGGATGTATTCAATGTTATAAGGAAGATACATGAGGGCAACAGGAGGTACCTGATGAAGGAAGAACAAATCTGTGTCCTTTCTGCCCCTGTACTATATAACGAGGTCTTGGATGCAGGTAGGCTGTTGATAGATATATAAACAGAAAGTGAATAGATGAAAGATGTTATAGATAGACATGATAATAGTCAATGGTAACTCAGTATCCCGACGAAGAAGATAATAGTGATAGAATTTGATATATGTTTACGATTCGTCAGCATCAATGAGCTATAGTGGGATTATTTTAAGCCTTAATATCAGTATCACACGACCTTTGTACCCTTGATAAGACTCATTAAACATACACACAACGTTCAAGTGTATTGGGGACGTGTACTGTATAAGTTAGGTTAGATTAGGTTAGGTTTAATGCATTTTGGGCAGTTTTCAGCTAAATAACCTTCCCTAACCTAACCTAACCTAACCTAACCTTCCCTAACCTAACCTAACCTAACCTAACCTAACCTAACCTAACCTATACACAACATATATTACGTAAACATTGAAATATCTCCTGAACACACCAGGAAAAATTGGACTAATGACCTACAGTATAAACAGTGCCATGCCATACGTGAGCCTCTGATACTAACCATAAGGAAAGGAAGAAATGAAGAGAGACTTACAGTAAAGATGAGAAATAAGAAATAGTCGAAACTTAAGTGAAAAATGGATGTAGATAACTAGAGGGGAACAGAAAAAAAATACATAAATGGAGGAGAAGAAAATTAAAATTGTCCAGTTTAAAAAGCAGATACCGCAAATAGAACGACTGAAGATGGCGAGAGAGAGAGAGAGAGAGAGAGAGAGAGAGAGAGAGAGAGACCTGAACATAGAGGTATCGTTAAATTAGTAAACAAGTAAATTCAATATAATATAAATGTACAGTACCTTAAATAACAATATGAAAATTACCATAAATAAGATAAATAGACAACATTATACCTCGCTTAAAAAGACGAAATTGTGTGAAAATTAGCATTGAACATAACTAAATTAATAACAGCAATAATAATAATAATAATAATAATAATAATAATAATAATAATAATAATAATAATAATAATAATAATAATAATAATAATAATAATAATAATGATAATAATAATATATTGGGTACAAATGCCATTGGATTCCAAATACAATAAACTTTGTCTTATTGCCTCAGTCTTTTATGGTCTATTATTGGTCTGTACTTTAAATGACGATGAGAAATTCAGGAAGGTGACCAACCAGCTGAGCCCCAGTACCAGAAGGCACTAAATTAACCCTACCAATAAGAATGAGGCTCCGTATTACTGGGGCTCTATTCCTACTGAAATCTTATATAACTGAACCCCATTCCCAGTAAGACCCTATTCCAATGAGCCCCAATTATACTGAGGTTAGGACTAGAAAGCATTTGACTTATAATAACCTGGTTGAGGAGTGAGTAATCTGAGTGGTTATCTTGATAAGAAACAATCAGGATTAACCATGAGCTTCGTATGATCAACTAACAAAGAAACCAAAACACTGCAACTCAATTTAACTACAATAACAACAAACTCTGCTTCAATATTAACAGAAACAATTGATAAAAATATACGATAGAAATCAAATGTTCGTAGGACAAAAATAAAGGCAAAAATATACTCAGAATGAAGGGAGAAGCAAAATCTCTCAACTCGGACAAACTTAAGTCAGGACCTTGAGTCTTAGAGGTTCTTACGTGAAATTTTCCCAGGGATGAAAAAGTGAGAACTTGCCAAACTCTTTATCGTAAGCTACGTCACACTCAGCCAACCACAAAACTTACATCGAAATGGCTGTGAAATTTTACCGCGGTTGTGAGCATTTTAACAATCATTATGTATCAGGTTATAAAGAAAAGAAATATCCTACGAAACTGCAAGACAATGGAGCAAGGTGTTTGGTGCGGTCTGGAGACATTAAGATAGGACACACAATAAGAATTTGTTAATTAATACTATATAATATTTGAACATGGAACTCAGAATGTGCTTGTCAAGTGCCATTACATGAGTTCTCCAGCTCTCAACTAGTAAAACCGTCACTCATACCTTGCTACCGTCACTCAACCGTCAGTGCCGCCACTCCCCTCTTGCACCTCTCGGCTGGACAACTTCCCGTTTGGGGCGCACGGAATAAGGGTGTGAGTGACCTACACCCCCCAGGCTGGATTATTAAACCCTCCCCACACCGTCCATCACCCCCCACCTAGCCTACCCCACACACCGTCCATCACCCCCACCTAGCCTACCCCACACACCGTCCATCACCCACCCCCATCGCCCAACCCCACACCGTCCATCACTCCCCCCACCCAGCCTTCCCCACACACCGTCCATCACCCCCCACCTAGCCTACCCCACACACCGTCCACCACCCACCCACCCCCTAGCCTACCCCCACAGACCATCACCCCCCCGTCTGTCTATCCCCCAGCTAATTCCCCACAGCACCACAGTCCACACCCTCAGAGAAACGTACGGTAATATTCTTCAGTAAATGGAGAGACAATAGGGATCATATGAACATCAGCCCCTACAGCTTATTTCACTAACCTAACCTAACCTAACCACACTAGGAAGTGTTAGGTTGTTTAATCATCAGGTTAATCAAACTGGGTGGGCTAAAATATTCATATGGAACGATGAGAAAATACATCTAGTGACGATATAGTCTAGGGGCGATTTGGATCACATTTTGGCGGTCATATCTTAATATAACCAATATGATTATTTTTTACATTATGATTTACAAAAAAAAATGTATATCATATTGTTTTGTGTCTGAGAATGTTAAGACCCCCAGATTACACTGGTGGGTCGCCGGAACAAAGCTTTTAGACGCGTGGAGAGAGAGAGAGAGAGAGAGAGAGAGAGAGAGAGCCACGTCAATGAACACCATTATATGAAATACCCAAAGCCATTATTTTGCTACTGGGAGGCGACCTGAATTATTAACACGTCGGCAGCTGATGGCGGGAAGTACAGTATACAAGACGTGTCAGGTTGCAAAGCTTAAGCCACTTTCGTGTCTCCCGCATTTCGTCTCACCCCACACTCATAAACCCAGCAAGTAAGAGGTATTCATCATACTAACTCAGGATTGGCATATGGCAGCTATGCACGCAAGCCATGTTCAGGATATGTAATCAAGCCAGGTACTTATTCAGGATATGTAATCAAGTCAGGTGCTCATTCAAGATATGTAATATGTAATATGTAATATGTAGTAGGCAGCTATCAAACAGGGAGGTACTACCGCCTGGGAAGATATTGGAAGCATAATGTGTTGTCTAATGATAGACCCTGCTGCCATATGGCATCACGAAAATTGTGACCAAGTCCCAGGTTGCTGATCTGACTTTCTGCTTCATTTACACACAATTGCAGGGTCTCAATTGTTTTTCTTACTTTGACAATACAACATACATAATGTTTATCATTTCTCATTCTTGATTTATTTTTTTCGATTTTGTATTTATTTATGATTATGATTGTTTAATATTTTTTTTTTAGTATTTTGTTATTAATATGTATTAATTATTATTATAATAATAATAGTTATTATTATTATTATTATTATTATTATTATTATTATTATTATTATTATTATTATTATTATTATTATTATTATTATTATTATTATTATTATTATTATTATATTTTCGCCCCCAGGCCCTGATGTGGGTCAGTAACCTGTGCCCGTGGGCTTATCCCCAAAAAAAAAAAAAAAAAAAAATCATTCAGGTTATGTAATCAAGTCGGGTACTCATTCAGGATATGTAATCCAACCATATACTGATTCGTGCTATGAACTCAAGCCAAACAGTCATTCAAAACATTAAGTGAAGCGAGACACTCATGATAAGACAGATTCATACCAGACACTAAGGCCAGTCATACGAACCAGACACTAAAACCAGTCATACGAGCCAGACAATCGAACCGGACGCTAAGCCCAGACACTTTTACCAGACACCTGACCCAGATTCATACAGAGAACGATATTAGGTGGACGATCATTAAAAGGTGAGTTATCTATCTTTATTGTAGGTGAGTGAGGCTTAAGAGAACAAGGGTGGATAGGGGTGTTAAGGGTGGATAAGGTCATTAGAGGGTGAAGGATGTCATTAAAGGGAGGACAAGATCATTAAAAGTAGAACAAGACCATTATGTGTCCATTTAAGAATATCGAGACCATTTACAAGACAATTAAGAACAGAACAAGTATCCAAATAGTGAGAGGGATGTATACGGAGGTACAAAAGCCCTCGTGAAAGGGGAACGACAACATTTAAGGGAGACTAAGGGATCGTAATTTGCATCGTTAAGGAGTCTGAATTAAGCATTAGCTACTAACACAGCTGTTTTAGTGAAGGAAGAATGAGTGGTGACAGTACACGAGGAACAAGACTGACCTTCACACACACACACACTGGTGAGTTACTCATTATCACCCTTCACATAACCATACAAATATTTCCTCATAAACCTGCTCTAACTGCTTGACAAAGGTGTAATAAAACTTTCTGAAGTATGCAAATAGCTAGATAAGAGTCACCGCGCACTGATTATATCATTAATCCATTCTAATTATTTAAGAAAGGTGTATTAACAATTCCCAGTGGTATGCCGTGAATTAAGTTAAGTCACAAAGCGTTATTTACCTGAATAATCTGCACTAACTACTTAACAAATGTGTATTAACAACTTGGGAGGTATGCCAATAGCTAGGTTAAGCCGCACCAAACATGCTAACTATTCAACCAAGGTGTAATAACAATTTCAGGTATCCCAATGCTGAGATAAATTCGCACTCATTACCTCAATAATCCACTGAGTCATGTTCACAACTGGATAAAACCAAAGAAATTAACTCACTAACAATTGAAGACCTTTATTAACACCTTACAGTTATGTCCACATTAATCGCCTCCTCCTTAACTCTTGCGAACTAGTTAACGGAGTTGTATTACAAATTTTAGGGTCATGTTCACAAACGGAAAAAGCCAAACTGATCATTGTATTAACTATCACTAACTACCTCACGGGGTCAAGATAGTATAGCTTTATGTGGTCATGCTATCAACTGTATAAAGCCTTTTATTCATATCTTTAACCCAAGGTATGTACTATGAGTACTACGCAGTCACGCTAACCACTTCCTTAACCCATGCTAACTACTTTACATAGTCATGATAACAGCACCAACAAGTCACATTATTCTATTCGCACCTTTAATCAATGCCCTAGAAAGTGCTGACAACCGTCCTGACCAGTTCATAAAATATTTATTACTCTCTCGTGAGAAGTTGTGCTGGCAGTGTGACACAAGGCAGCCTTAAGTGTGTCACACACCCATGTTGACAACATAGACGCATGTACAGTAGCACTCCACATAGTAAAGTACATGATTGCGCTAGACCCCCCCCCCCTTCCACCCCAATACATATACAAAGCCATAGTAGCAACCGTGTACTGTAAACAATAATTACATTCGTCTAATGTTTACTTGTGTAGCAGGTAATGCTTACTGCTGGTGAAGGCCGCATCGACCAGTGTACCAAATAATGGTGACCACCTTAAAAAAATATATGCGACCCTCCATACTGTAGAGGCCATCTCAACCACTGTAAAGGTATTTCATATTTCATTAAGTCACGTTGTGTTGTGTAAGGAGCCGTAACAACTACTGTAGTCGATCACTCAAAGTGTACTTTCAGAGTGAGGAAGGAGTACCATGTGGAGGGAGGAGGAGGGGGGGACGGAGAGTGCCAAGGAAGGAGGTACCATAATGA
Source organism: Homarus americanus (assembly GCF_018991925.1). Taxonomy (NCBI): domain Eukaryota; kingdom Metazoa; phylum Arthropoda; class Malacostraca; order Decapoda; family Nephropidae; genus Homarus; species Homarus americanus. Next base: position 161,403 of record NW_024720818.1, on the reverse strand, counting down.
CGCCAATCAAGACCTTGGCACTGTGGCGGTCCAGGGGGCCAGCATTTCATGTCCCTATAACACTGATGAGACCCCCACACCCCCTGTCTCTTGGATCCCGTCACGGTGAATTACGGAGATGGAGTGGCACCATATTATATATATATATATATATATATATATATATATATATATATATATATATATATATATATATATATATATATATATATATATATATATATATATATATATATATATATATATATATATATATATATATATATATATATATATATATATATTGCTGTCAGTGGGTGATTGTACACTGGCTTATAGTGAGTACCCGTGTTGGTTATGGAGGTACGCGATAACTGGGGTTCCGCTGTGGGCCTTGGGATAGCTACAAGGAGGTTTAATAATAAACCTCCTTGGATAGCCAGTATTAGGGTGGGTTGTCGACGGTGGTGCCTGTATGTACACCCACTAAAAAATTATTCGGCATATTGTATCACGCCGTAAGGGTGACGAATAATTTTTTAGTGGGTGTACATGATACTTGTACACACACACACGTATAAATGCACGATACATACATGTACATCCATTAAAAAATTATTCGTCACCCTTATGGCGTGATACAATTTGACATGGATGCCGAATAATTTTTTAGTGGGTGCACAAGAGGTGTGTGTTTGTATGGGTGATATATTTATATCCGTCGGTAGTCTTCTCGGTGGTTGTGTTAACAGGTTCTACATCGTAAAGAAAAGATCCACCTAGATAATCTTAAGGCGAAGAATCGTCGAACTCAGATGGAACCATTACCATTAAGAACACGGTCCAACATTTTAAGTAATTTCGTCTGCTCACCAATTGCGAATAAAAAACCAGAATATATCGTGACCGTAGACAGTGTTATGTTTCAAGATTTAACTCTCTTGAATCTTAAAGTACGGGACACTACGTTAAGGCCAACTCTGAGATTTAGGAAATGTCGTAAATATAGGTTTTGTTTTGTTTTAATAAGAGAAAGACGTAGAATAAGAATAAACTTGTCAAAATATTCTGCTATGATTATTATTCTTTCAGAGAGAGGAAATCTTTTATGTTGGGAATATTAAGTAAAGAGACCTGGGTACACGTGTCCTAATTATCAAGTACAGACTGGTGTTGCCTTGGCGACTTATATTTGAAATTAGAGAACCAAAATAGATTACTTAGTTCATTTAAGACTGTCATTGCTGTAGGAGCACTAAACGTTAAAAAGGCGATGAATTAGAGAACTTGTAGCTAGCTGACACTTTTGATTACTATCGTGCAATGTTTACTTGCTAATCTGTTAAAACACGATTGTAAATTATTATTTTTGGATGTTAACTGATAAGAGTATGGTACAGTCCTCATAAAGTATCGTTACTTTTTCCGTCTTTACAATTTGAAACGTTGGACGAAATACTTTGATATATATGTATTTATAACACATCAGTAGGAATAAAACTAAAATTTCTGGTTATTTTGGAATTCTGGACAAAAATGGACTAACAGTTCTCACAAAACCACTTAGCACGTCGACCTCATGGGTAACGATAGTTTTCTTAGGGATTGTACTCTACTCTACGTTCAAGGCCGTTTTCCTTGTGTTTATCATGACCCAAAACTCCGTACAATAACCATGGCATGAAAGTGTAGAATAGCATACCTTTAGCATTTCAGCAAAACCGCCCTCCGGAAATTTGAGTCACGTCTAGAAACATGAATATTGCCTAAATATTAAAGCGCTCGTGTTGAATATTTTTGCTGAAGTGAAAATTTAAAAATTCTGTGTCCAAGAAACTTTATTTTTCTGTTTTCTTTATTTTTTTTTAGGATTTTTTTGGTTTAGTAGAAGTTTATTTATTATCAAATTAATTTACACCAATGAAAATCAAACTGTTCTTCTCATTTATCAAAAAAATATATATTAATGCCTATAAATAAAAAAATCAGGTCTTCTTACAGTGATGATAAATTTATCAACATGTGCGAATGTCTGTTTACTGTATCCCAGGTACTGCGTGCTACACTGTACACGCTGACTTTCACCGGATCATAACATGTGCATACAGTATACTACATGAACCAGGAACTTTCTACTCTTACACTATATTATTATCAAAACAGCTCTCAAAAAGCTGTCATCTGCTTGTGTACAATTTCTCTTGGGTTGTATTTTCGTTTCACAGTTATCTTACTTAGGTCGTAGGCCATATGTGCATCCTCCATCGTAACAAGTCAATATTTTCAATTTAAATCAAATGTTCCTCGTATCAGATGCCACTAACCGACAAATCTGCGTGGACAAATAACGTTTGTTGCTGTTGAGCCTGCATAAAGTTTAATGAGTGTTTAGGCCCACACACCTGAGAAACTTCCACTATTAAACCAATTATTTTTTTTATTAATCTATTAAACACACACACACACACACACACACGTACATCCTTGACCACCGAAGGGTCAAGACGTACCTGGCGCTCCTCTCGGAGCAGCCAGGTCAACTGTTAAGTTGGCCCATACCAACCCCTTCCCCTGAACCCTCCTCCCCACCAGAATATCAACAAGTTCTCGCCAGAAGTTACAATTTCATTTAGGAAAGGAATGGAACCAGTGTTAAACAGAGGTGAACAGTGGTGAACAGTGCTTAAGTCAGTGAGAACAACTCAACAGTAACAGTCGTACGCAAGTTAACCTTCACACAGTGAGGTCCCAGGTACCCAGTGATAACGGCCCGTGATAACCAGCGATGTGTTAATCCGTCTACGATAGGAAGGCCTGGGACCAAACCTCACTCATATAACACCATCTGTGAGGGAATTACTACACCACATGTCCCTCATAACACCATATGTGAGGGAATTGCTACACCACGTCAAGTCCCTCATCACACCATCTGTGAGGGAATTACTACACCACGTGAGGACCCTCATAACACCATCTGTGAAGGAATACTACACCACGTCAGGTCCCTCATAACACCATCTGTGAGGGAATTACCACACCATGTCAGGTCCCTAATAACACCATCTGTGAGGGAATTACTACACCACGTGAGGACCCTCATAACACCATCTGTGAGGTAATTACACCACGTGAGGTCCCCCATAACACCATCTGTGAGGGAATTACTACACCACGTGGTCCCTCATAACACCATCTGCGAGGGAATTACTACACCACGTCAGGTCCCTCATAACACCATCTGAGGGAACCACTACATCACGTGAGGTCCCTCCTAACACCATCTGGGAGGGAGTTACTACACTACGTATTTGCTGTTCAACACGTACAATCCTACATTAATCTGTATGTTCACTGTATGTTCCTTTACCTTTCTCTAATGAAGGCTTTTGTTAAACCACCAATGTATGTAATAAGTCATTTATGTCCAATGTATATAATTTTAGCCTTCGGGCTGCAGAACTTTTTCAATAAACCGTTAATTATTATTATTATTATTATTATTATTACACACACACACAAGATTAAGAAGGACACAAAAGCAGACGGTGTAGAGAGGAGTGAAGGCAAGGAGAAGGAGTTGAGAAGAGACTGAGAAGATATCGACACGATTCTACGTCTCAAACGTGTCAGAGAAATGTAAAGTTTAGCTGCGTTTATTATGTGACACAGCCGACACTGAAGGCTGTCTCCTTCCTGGGCCGCGGCTCATCACCTCTCACTGTGACGTTTGTTTTCCTCCCGGTCTTGTATAACCAGCTATTCATTGTCCTGTCTAGTCTAAGCGATGGTGATGCTACAAAAGTGTTTTGATTCTTCAGTTATGCAACATGAAAATTCTGTATTTGTAAGATTCCAGACTAAATCACACACAGGAATACATTTGTGCGTTTTTATTTATATAAAGTAATTGGCTTTTCTGTTTAGATTCTCACACTGGAATAAAGCTGTCACTTACTTTTTAATCTAATCGTAATTACATTTCGCATTAAATATATTTAATTATTACTTTAATCAAATCAAGAACACATGTGTGAGTTTCTTTACGCGGGACTGGCAAGACAAGACGGCTGGATCATCCTCAAGTAAAATACTTCTCTCTTCCAAGTCTCGACCCCTTACGCTAGATAAACTTCCACAAAACAATGATAAACGTCCTCTTTAGCACCTACTCCTGGTACTACGACCTTTTAACCTCAATAACACAGCTCGTCATGAGTATATAAAGTCAAGTGAGAACCTCTAGACATCCCCCTGTACCGACAAACACACAACACGTTGGTTTGCTACAATAAGTTATACAAGACAGAACCAGGAAATTATTGAATAGTGTTTCATCATGATAACAGACAGGGATTGGTATCGGCAGCGACCGTAGCACAGTCATTGGCACTACAGGTAGGCCACTGTACTGTAAGGTTATCTTCAAGGCAGTTAAATGATAATATCCATCAGCGTAACGGGAGCCAAGTAACATGTTCTCGTCTAGCAAGATGGTTAGTTTTTACCGACAGCGAAGTAACATCTTCATGAGTACTGACACAATCTTCGCCCTTCTCCTAGGTATAGTTCATATACCCCGTGAGTTAACATAATCAAATACAAACAACTGTTACAACTTACCCCTAATTACCTGCTGGCTACTAAAGAACCTAATTAACAAGTATGACCCTATTTTCCCAATATTCCCCAAGCTGTCACCATAAACCTGGTTTCTCCCGTACAGTACGTATTTGGTTCGCAGAGTATGTATTGCGTTTGGGTACCAGCAAGGATGATTTGACATGCACTAGTGCCAACACCCTAACTTCACACTTATAAGGAACTCATAACTCCCCAACCCGGTTATGCAGAGGCGGACGGGAGCTCACATTTTCTCGCTAGTGTCTCCTGGGAGCTGTCTTCTGCTTGTGGCTGTCAAGGCTGGTCTGAAACTCTAGAGTTATTTCACAAAAAAATGAGACAATTTGGGGACCTCGTGTAGTTGTAGCCAGCGAGGGTTAGGAGTACTTTTATACAGTATTGTCAGCTGAGATCATCGCGATTCTCACTAATGTGAATCACGCCATAACAGTAATTATTGTTAAAACTTTTGTGAGAATCTTTTATAGTTGAATAATTTTATCACGACCACCAGTCTTGTGGCAGCTAGTAGTTGGGGTAGTAGTGGGTCATTAGAGTGGCGCGCGTCTCACAGTAATCAGGGCAATAATAGGTCAGTAGTGGACCTCAGTAGGCCATTAATCCCTGGTCTCTCCTCCCCCCCCCCCTTCGGCGACCAAGGCCCTGGTGGTGGCCTTGCTGAGGGGTCAATAACAGAGGTAACGGCGACGGTCCACGCGTGACCCAACACTCGCCTCCCGGGCCAGTAGCCGTAGTGACCAGCAGGTATTGTTAGTGTGGTGGAACCAAACACGACACCGTTTCACCAAGTATGTTGACATTATTTGCCTGTCTGAATGTAAAATTAGACAAACAACAGATCGGAAAATGGCTATTAATATTCTTATATAATGGTTGAGAATAATTACTAACATTCATCTCTCATCGAAGCTGTAAAAAAAATCCTCTGGCCATCAATATCTCCACGAGCAGCGTTGTCTATGGAACGTGAAACATTAACGCTGCAGTTACTGCAACTCATGTACCTAGAGGTGAGCGGTGTTCTCCTCTTGCCAAGGTATCGGTGTGTTCCTCACACTCATCTGTGACCACAGCTCATCCTTGTTTCCCCTGACTGTCAAGGTTGCTGTGGGCCCACCTAATACAACATTAATATAACTTTTAGTACCATTTATTTACCATAGCAGTTACATAACATAACAAATCGGAACCCACACTGGTGTAACTACACAAACCTTGAGACTACGAGTGTAAGAGTAGACGCAACAAGATAAAAATGTCAAAGTGGCCTCTGAACACCAATCTAAAATGAGAAAAAAAAGGACTGAAGGTTGAATCGACGGGTGGAGTGGAACAAGGCGAGTCCCTCCAGCGCTGCAGTTTAGAGCCTCGTATTGTAGGGAACTGTTGCTGCCTAAATTCCAACTTCTCGGTTCGCTAATTTACGCCTCAGGTTTTGGGGATTTCCCGGAGGTGTCCTTGTGAGGGGGCCGTCCTGCTGGGTCCTGATCAAGAGGTGTGTGAAGGGACGCCATTCAGTGGAGTATTTATGGGTGGGGGTGAGGGGCACACACCTCCTTGTTTATTACCGGACTTGCGATATACAAGACAACTCTTCCACGCCGTTACCTGTACCATTAACTCCTCCCTGTACAGTACTACACTTTCTCACCAATTCATTTCACCTCCTCACTATTTCCTCGAGCAATCCCCCCAACCAGACCACCACATGTACCACCCTCCTCCTCCACCACCTGTACCATCTTTTTCCTCCATATCATCTCGAACTACCCATCACCTATCCTTTCACTCACTGCTTCTTCCTCACTCCCATTATAGAGTTGGTCCGTCGATATCAAGTGTGGAGGCGCAGGCAGTGACTACTTTGCATACATTATACAAGACAACACACATTAAGGCTATGGCCGCCAGCTGGCAAGACTTATAGTTCCCCTCTCCGTTAGTATGAACAGTGAATGAGGCGCCCCTACTGTTGTATAAATGTATGGTGGTGTATTATGTATGGCGTTATATAATGAGAGATGCAGTGATGATGGAAGACCCAGTATTTTTAATACTGGGTAAAGGTTAAGTAGCACACACACACACACACACACACACACACACACACACACACACACACACACACACTCAGCCATCTTTTCAGACACTCGCATTAGGGAACAACAATCCTAATAAGGCCACTCTATTCATATTTCATATTTATAAGCCTTCTACGGTTTGGGTTCCTTAGTTCCAACTATCACTACAACATTCGGGGAATGATCGCGGGAATGAACCGAGCTTTCTAAATGTTGCCCTGAAAGGAAAAAGAAATCACACCAACTAAATACTTTAAAAAGTATTGTGAATATTTTACAATACCATATCACATGACACAAAAACAAGGAAAGCAAAATACGTACTCATGACAACATAGAAATATGTCAGTATACTTTTAGGAGATCACGTTTACTGGACTTGTTTTCGGCTATCTACATTCAGCTCAGCTCATGCGGTCGAGCACCGATGTTCATCTAAAGTTGTTTTTACCCTGAAACCATTTTTCGAAATTTTTTTAAGGTTCAAAACTCGAGATTTATTCTTCAAATACGTTGGGTTGTAAATAGGTTTTAAAACAATTAAAACAGAGTTAATACAGTAAGATAACGTTACCCTTCAGTCCAAGGTGTTCAGGTTGATGCGAGTTCACCCGATCTAAGAGATTACTTCTCACGTAAAAAAACAAAAAAAACAAAAACACCAAAAGATAAGTTTAATATCTTTTCATCCTAGTTTTAAATAAATGTCTGAAAACCTCGAAAAAACACTTTTACAACGCAACCATCCCCCCCCCACACACACTCAGAACCTTGCACAACTTCCTAAATGCTTCTCAGGTGTTCATAACCGGATATTTAATGACAGGCATTTAAACTTGCGATGCGTCCACTCACCACCAATAACGATAATTGTACCTCGATCGTTAAGTGAATTTTGTCAGCGTGTGTTGTAGACCCGCGCCTGCTGAAGACACAAACCCCCACTAAACACACACCCGTTGGAAAAATATCCTGCCAGACAATTTCCTTCTGGATAAAATCTCACAGACGACATGATAAACTGGATTTACATCTCGTGACGTTAGGGTTAGGTTAGGATACATAAGTTTGCTCAAGTTCGTTTAGAAGTTAGGCTGTTAGATATGATTTGTTTAGGTTAGATTAGGTTAAAATTTTAGATTAACATACATTAGTAGGCTTATAGATTATGTCATAGGTTACAGTTGGGTCCTGCATTATATATAATATTAATTCATACGAGTACATGTTTTCTTTCTCCATCTAACAGTTTTACTCATGTTCACTCTAAGCTTTCGTCGCTTCCACCTCACCTCCAGAAACACTGTAACTACATTCCAGTTCTTGGTTAAGAGCTTTGTATCTCGGTAGATTCCTCGTGGATTCACTAGGGCGCGTACTAACCCACTAAGTTTGCACGAGATTGAGAATGGAGTTGAGATGATACCAGAAACCAAGACACACCTAAGATCTGCTGGGTTTAAATGGAATAACTTGATATATGCAATAATTACGTTAGTTGAAAAAAATTAACATTGTTGATATTGTTATTGTTGTTATTAAAATTCTCTGATACATCATAGGGAAAAGAATATTATAGCAAGGTAGTGTGAAATCACCTCGTCTTATACTTAAATAGTTATAAAGGAAAGGAATAAATGGAGAAAGGCGATAAGATAAGAAGGAAATTATAAGCAGGCTCTCACACCACCACCACAAACGCCACCATTACCACCACCACTACTATCACTGCCACCACCACCATCACTACCCTTACCAACACTACTACCACTAACCCCATCACCATTGCTCCCACACAATTAACTCACCGTCAGAATGTTAAACACTAAACCACTGGATAGTATTGTACAGAACTACGTCATGTGAAGAGCTACAAAACTATCCACTTAAATCGACAAGTATTTCTACGGTCATTACTGCTATTATTACTACTCGTGCTCCTAGCTATAACTACTACTATCATCACTACTAGTTATACTATACATGAGACTAATAATAAAATTGATAATTATAATAACAGTTAATTAAATAAGTTACAAAATAATAATAGATCACAGTTTTAATTTCTGAGCTGCGAAATACCGACAAGACCCTGAACTTCAAGACTTTATTATACTGCTTATACAATATACACCTCCCATTACCTTACGGTATATAATGAGCCCATAGAGCGTCTTAACCCTCTCCCCCCCACCAGACGATAACCTGGCTGGCTCTGTCTTGAGTGTGCCAGAATCCGGGGTCAGGTCGATGGCACAAGACGTGACTGGAGGGGTGGGCGGTCCCTCTCCCTTCTCTTGTTGAAATATCCACGAGGGGAGATCCCGAGTGATAAACCCGGGTTGTGTAAAGACGGAATATTAAACTCGTGTTGTGCAATGGGGAAGATCTTATGTTGTGCAATGATGTCAAGGGCAGTGTGGGCAGTGTCATCAAATTGTGTACTGGGTATGGAGGAGTTGCCCGCCATAGTATGTCCAGAGTTAGTAATAGTGACCCATTATTCTTCGATTTATTCTTAGGGAAAGAACTTCTTTCCCATAAGAAAGAGCATCTAGTTAGTTTAACCTACTATTGCTGGTAAAATTCCTTTGTTATTTTGACAATATTTGACATATATGCGAGTTGTTTAAATGGTGAAATCTTCCTTTCTAATAACAATCATATCAGATTAAACAAAAACAATACAAAGGACATTTACAGTACATTTAAAATCCGAATCCTACACGACCCTAAAGTAGCGGCCAGGTATTGCCAAAAGTGCCCAGAGAGTATTGACCCCAACTGTACACTGAGAAAAGGAAATGTTTCAAGGATAGTTTGTGTTACCCTAATGTTAAAAGATTTTTATGCAGGGGAACTACCGTTATGTATGTAATAAACCTTCATGATGGAAAAATAAATGTGTGTGGATTTTTGGAAGTGAAAAAAAAATGAATGGTGAGGAGAAGACTGAGTGGTGATGGGAAAGGCTGGGTGGTGATATGAAGTCTGAGTGGTGAGGATAAGGCAGTGTGGTGAAGGAAAGACTGAGTGGTGAGTGTGGTGAGGAGAGACATTCACACATACAAAGCCAGCAAATGTGAGCAAGTGAGTGTGATCATGGTGAGTGTCGGAACTTTAAACTTGGATGGAAAGGTCGCGTCCAAGACCTTGTTGGCGAGAGAGGAGCAAGAGTCGACAAATGCTCACACCATGCAGGGAACGCCACTGCAGGCAGAAGGCGGGCGTAGTAGCAGTAGTATTTTCCGTAAAACGTGTCATTGTTTAGGTGGGAGAGGAAACGCCAGGCCACCATGTTGAACGCTCGTGCTGACGCAATATTTTGAAATACGAAAGAAAAAGATAAGATGAAAATCACGCCCAGGGCAGTATTCGAGAATGAAAGAATATATCCACAACTTGGTGGAATATACTTCCTTTTGTCGGATATATTCCTTGAGTATGCTGCCTACACTGAGAGCGGTAGCACCAACCAGAGTATATCTTATACACACCATGGCGAGAAAATAACACTGACCCGAGTAATGAGAATAATTACTATGTATACTAATGGGAGCCGTGTACGAGTCTGGCGTTGACTCGTAGGAAAAAATACGTATCGTCCTACGAGGTGATATACCCGGTGGCGTTAGATAATCGCCTGTGTTTTTAGGGGATAATGGAACTGTACTGGATCAGGTCTCCTCACACAGGGGTTTATATTGATAAGGTTATGAAGTGAGTGGAGAGGGCGAGGTCACCACTCCCTAGGGTTAAAAATAGAGTTGAGTGGGAGGGGGGAGAGGAAGGAGAGGGAAGAGGGTCGGAAAGGTAAAGAAAAAATAGGCAGACAACCCAGCACGCACGCCCGCACGCCCGCACGCACACACACACACACACACACACAGACACACACACACACGCACACACACACACACACACACACACACACACAAGGACCACAAGTGTTGGAATGAGGTAAGTAGTGTGAAGGACAGGGTGACAATTCCTATGACTCCAAGTGAAGGTCTGCCTCTGCTGCTTCTGCTGTCTGTACATATTGAACGAACTGGTTAGGTTAGTTTAGGTTAGGTTAGGTGAGGGTAGGTTAATATAGGATAGGTTAAGTTAGTTTAGGTTATGATAATATAGGTTAAGTTAGGTTATGTTATTATAGGATAGGTTAGGTGAGGAGCTAGTGGGAATTCTCATAATGAAGTATTCTTAACTAGCCTCTTGCCGATCTCTCTCTGGGAGGAGCTTTATCAGGGATTAAACCTAAGGTGAAATTTAAATGGAGGATGATAGCAAATATAGAACCTAATAATTCATTTTTATAACACATTTAACTGATGAAATACGAGACTGTTGCTGAGTGGAGTCGCTGATTCGAACCCAGGACACTCACAGTCCACCCAGCTGTAAATACAAACTTGACATTACTGTAACTGAGTGAAAAGACACCCATGTTTCCTCCCTGAAGTACAGAAATCTTTGTGTTGTGTTTACTGTATGCACACTTTAACTTTTACAAAGAAGAAGAATTAAAAATGAAGAAGAAAATGTGTGTAGCATATGAGGCTGATAAAAATATGAGTGAGTCAATGGTGAGATAGACAGGTCGGGGAAGGTGACAAGAGGTCCTCCCTTATAATTACTTCTGGTGTAAACATACAATTTCACGGGTCTGGCCAGGTGAGGAGACCGTGATAATAATTGTGAAAGTTTTACTGCTTGGCGCGACAGGTGCGAAAATTGGCAGCCTGGCGGTAAATCAGGAAGAGACAACGGAGAGAGATGGTGTGGCGGAGATGGTAGAGGAAGGTAATGAGGAGACTTGGTGAGAGATGATGGCGAGAGATGATGGGGAGAGGTGGTGGTGGAGGAGGTAATGAGAATGAGGAAGAGATGGTGGAGAGAGATTGTGGAGATGGAGGAGAAAGGTGATGGAAAAAGAGAGAGAGAGAGAGAGGTTTCATCAGTGTGACACCATAATCATCCAAAGTTACGGAACAAAACATCTCCATGATAAGGAAACCAAGAGAATTAATAACAAAAGCAAAACACTTATATAGAATGAATTTGTTTGCCATAACTTTATAATTTTTTACTTTTATAATAGTTTTTTTTATTACTACTGCAGCATTATTGTCATTATTCTTATTTAGAAGTACAAAGCAAACAACACCACGATACTGTGAGTGAGAGAAGCAGCAAAGGAACATGACTCTGGAGGTAGATGTGGCTCACTCTGTTAGGGAGAGAGAATGGGGGGAGTGGGAATGAGAGGGGAGAGTGGGGGTGGGAGGGAGAGAGGGTATGGCAGGGGCGGGGCGGATGGAGAGATTGAATGATGAGTGGTGATGTGGGCGTGAGGACAGGCGGGGTGTCAGGAGGCGGGGACAGGGCGTCACAGTAAACTGCCAGGGCTCTAGTGGTGATGTCCTGTCCAGGCTGATTGTGGTACTGCTCTCTCTCTACCCCACTCCCCCACCCGGCTCTCTCTCTCTCTCTCTCTCCTCTCTCTCTCTCTCTCTCTCTCTCTCTCTCTCTCTCCTCCACTCGACTCTCTTTCTACCCGTGTTGTGCTCCTCCCATCATAAGTCAGGTACGTACAGTATAAGTAAGCCAGGTAAGAAAAAATTCTTGGGAACTATATTAATACAACTTTGATGATAACAATGATATAAATACATGATTATAAATTGTAAATAAGTAAAAAAAAAAATGATGCTCTGTAAGTGATAATTTTATATACCTGAGCATCATTTGCAGAACATAAGTGGGGATTATTTTATAGTGGCGTCTTCATCATATAAATGTGGTAGGTTATACAGGGAGGATGCTGGTACTCTGAACTCAAAGCCACGCCACCCGCCAATGTGCCCAACCCTCCAGCACAAATAAGGTCCTTCAGCTGCGCATGCCACCTGGATGCTCTTGAGATGAGATTTTTTTTTTTTATTCTTCCAGCACAAATAAGGTCCTTCAGCTGCGCATGCCACCTGGATGCTCTTGAGATGAGATTTTTTTTTTTTATTCTCATTGAGTTGATATAGGCAAGTGACTGATACATTGATGACTTATTGTGTCGCTGTTGGGAGCTTCGTGTGGTTGTCGTGGTCCCTAAATAACTCGCTCAAGTGTGATTCATAAGAAATTAAGATTCATTCAGTCTTGTCGGGTCCTTTTAAGAATGAAGAACCTCTGAATTATGTTTTTGGAAAGGCTTGAGCCAAAACTTTTTTATTAATTTTTAATAAACCCATATTGCCATTGAATTTTATAGCTGCTATGAAGCCCCGAACCATTGGCTCTTGAGTGACTGCCACAAATTTCTGAAGAAACGATAAATGTTACTCTTATGTCCAGAAACAGAATCAATTAATATTCATGTTATTTTGGAGTCCTGAGCCAGTGAGTGTCAAAGGATTTTTTGTGAACACTGAAAACGTCTGTTGGTGGATCACACATTACTGGGTACTCTCAAAGCTGAACCCAGTATATTCAAGATCACAACAAAAGTACTGTACTTGTTGTAGTAATCAACTAATTAAAAATAACATATATATATTCAATAATATACAATCACTTGTTAAAATACAGTTACTACCAAGCTTAACAGGAAACGGTTACCGATGCTAAAATTATACGTAAAGTTCACGATATTTGGTAATAAAGGGGTTCCATACCTTCCTTACATCTATACTTTCTCTGAGTGATTAAAGTGGTAGTGAGTCTCATATGCCTGACGCCCTTTATGTTTTGTGGGGACACAGCACACAGAACTTAAAAAAAAAAGCACTGTGGCCCTTATTTCCTTAACCGTAAAGTTAGATACCCAATCACTGCAGCTGGGTTAACTAGGGTGCACCGGGCTGGAACCAGCACTCCTTAGCGCAGGAAGAGTGTCGTATCCACTCGACAACTGCATCCGTCTCTATAAATTATAAATATTTCACAAGAAATATGTGAAATGCTTGTGTAATGCAAATATTTTATAAGCATTCTTGTATTGTAAAATAAGACTTTCAATGTGAAGAAACTTTGGAGTCTTTAAAACAATAAAAATAAATTTTAAACAGACAAAATTCCCTGCTAGTCTGCCTACAGGACCACGAACAACAGCTTTAGTATCCTATAAACAAAGATTTTATTTTATAGATATTCACTTAACCTGATTATATTTTTTAACTATTTGCTGATCTATTTCCGTATCATCTTTTTGTTTTTGTCCACTGAATCTAGAATTTGAGTATTGGCTACAAATATAAAATCACGAATAAGGCGAAATAAACATTCAATATACAGGGGTGACATTTTTCAGTCTTCATTGTTTACATGTAAGAGTGACCGTATTAATTATTCAAGCGGCTGATTGATCCCTCATCCACTGCAACAGCTGTGTAACCTTACTGTATTACACTTCCACTGTCGCAATGCCTCCACAGAGCACACATTGGTTTTCTTATAATAATAATAATAATAATAATAATAATAATAATAATAATAATAATAATAATAATTAAGGATGACATGATTATGATGTGATGACAGTATACACGCTAGGGACAGAGAGAGAGAGAGAGAGAGAGAGAGAGAGAGAGAGAGAGAGAGAGAGAGAGAGAGAGCCTTAGTATGCATAAGGGTGGGATGATAAGTAGAGTCTCATGCCAGTTTTGACGACTAGCTTTAAAAAAATGAGTTGGTTACATTCTTTTATCTTTATTGACGGAGACAAATTAACTATAATGTCTCGTTAATTTATAATCAAGGAAGAGCCTACGTTTCAGAGGAAGTTTATTTACCACGGTATTTTTAGGTCCACGTTCTCTGTCGCTCCGATGCTTAAGTGAGCCAGTTAGATCGACCTTCAGTACTCTGGATCTGGGTTAACACAAGTCAGGTTCCCACAACTTGGGTTAGGAGAGAAATTATGTGTACGAACCTTTAGGAATACAGGACCATAGTTTTTAGAGGTAGGTGTGTGTGTGTGTGTGTGTGTGTGTGTGTGTGTGTGTGTGCGCGTGTGGTGAGCAAGACACCAGGATGAACGTCGATACTGTTGAAATATGTACCATGTCCCACTGACCTAGTGGTGGTGGTAGGGGCTGTACTCCCTTCTCTGTGATGTTATGTTATGTTCTGCAATTTCCTGTGTTGTGTGTTGCTGTGACACTATGTTGGTGTGTTCCCTGTGGGGCTACTTGCTGTTTTCGGTGTTATGTAGTGTGTTGCGGGTTGAATTGTTTATACTGTGTAACGCTGTTCCTTGTGCTGCTGTGCTGCATGTTGATCTTTTAATGATTGCTGTTCCTGTGTTGCTGTAATGCGTGCTGCTGATCCAAGTGTTGCTGTAATGCGTGCTGCTGTTCCTTGTGTTGCTTTAATGAGTGCTGTTCTAGTGTTGCTGTAATGCGTGCTGCTGATCCAAGTGTTGCTGTAATGCGTACTGCTGTTCTTGTGTTGCTGTAATGCGTGCTGCTGTTCTTGTGCTGCTGTAATGCGTGCTGCTTTTCCTTGTATTGCTGTTCCAAGTGTTGCTGTGGGGTGTGTCGCTGCTTCCTTTTGTTTTTGTGTTACGGACGCTGTTCATTGTGTTGCTGTGATGCTTGCCTCTGGCCTCTATGTTGCTGTGTTGCATGACACTCTACATTATGTTGCTGTCCTATGTGCTTCTGTTTTGTGTTACTGTCTGCGTGCCGTTGTTTACTGTGTTGCTCTATTGATTGTGTTGCTGCGTTTCTGTATTGTGTTTCTGTGCTAAGTTCTTTATGTTGATGTGTGTTGACATATTGTTCGACTAGGTGGTTTGAGTGCAGTTGCTGTGTTGCGTGTGATTATGATATGTGCATGTGTGTGTTGTACTGTGTTGGGAGTTAATATATTTGTGCATAATATTGAGTTGTGTGAGTTGCTGTGTTGTTGATAATAACATGTTGTGTTGTGTACTGTTATTTTGTACTGTTTTGTTGTGTTTGTTGCTTTGTTGAGTGTTATTAAACTGTCTATGTTGTGTGTTGTTACAGAGTGTATGATGATGTACTTATGTCGTTACAGAGTGTATGATGATGTACTCATGTTGTTACAGCATGTATGTTGTTATGTCGTGTTTTGTTATGTGTTATATGTGTCGCTGTTGTGTTCTGTGTTGTCTGTTACGGGTCTGTATATTGACGTGTTGTGTGTGTGTGTGTGTGTGCGTGTGCGTGTGCGTGTGTGTGTGTATGTGTGTGCACGCGCGCCTTGCTGTGACCCCTACGTATGTTGCGATTATGTGTCTCCCGTGTTAATTTTTGCAGCATCGCGTATCGTTGTGCTGTTCTCTGCTTTGTGCTGCTGTGTCACCCGCCGCTGATCGTGCTGTTGATGTACTCTCTCTCTCTCTCTCTCTCTCTCTCTCTCTCTCTCTCTCTCCAAAACTCCTAAAATCTAAATTAACTCACAGTTAAGGTCAACCATTCTGACTTACAGCTACCAGGCTCCCTGTGCCTCAGACGTTATCATCAGCACTCTCACATGACATATATAAACACGATTAAAAAACGTATCGACAGGTCCAAATACATGAAATAATACAAAAAGTGACGACTAAATAATTATATGAATACAATACTATACTAAACTAACTAGAAAAAGTTTATTACAGATTATTGTATCCTGACGAGTGGGGTGACGTGAAACACCTGCGTTCAGAGAATCATTTTCAAACGTTAGGATATTCTGATAGTGATGCTTCCCATAGTAAGAGATTTTTATAATTGTCTCTGATACTTTTCATCTCATGAGTACGGTGATTACGTGACGTCCAGTGTAATGTTCTGTAATAGTGAGATCAATTTATTGTGTCAGGCAGAGAGTTAAAAAAGAATGACATGATTTTTCTTTCCTTGTTTTCATATTCATATCGTCTAATGTTTATCTTTACTGGAGTATTTCAGTGATCAGCGAGGCGTAATGTTTGCCATTCAGTCCAGTGAACAAATAATGGAATATCAGCAAAGAGACGCTTGGGTTTGACAGCACCAAATGGAACGCGAAATGACTTAAAACACTGGTTTATTTACTCATGTTATCTGATGCCTTCTGGAGTGTGCACCAGGCTGGCGGCCACGAGCCCAACCCGGGTTTAGCAGTGTCGTAGACCCGAGTTGTGTAAACTAGGGTGGTGCTTTTGTCGTGCGTTTGGATTATAAATACGATAGAATGTTTCATATTTCACGTGTGTTGTGGACTGGGCACTAATATTTGCATGAGATAAGACTGGCACCGGATGTTTGATAGTTACGAGACCGTTAAATATACTAGTAAAAGTTAAATATATCAACCAAAAAAGTTGAAAAAAAAATCACTCGGCAATGATGTGTATGTATGAATACTATGTAAATAAATGCACAAATAATTACTAAACAACGGTGACCAAGAATGGGTAACACAGGGTTGGCACTGATAACATACGCGAGTGTAGTACAGCTTGTAGCATGAGCGGACCTGGAGCGAGAGATGGTTCTTCTCACTCAGGAAAAGCACATATAGAGCTACAAAGAAATATAGTACAATAATGATTCTATGTAACTTGCAACTAAGTAACTGTACATTATTGTACTAACACAACTATTCATATACACAATCATGTTTATAATTATATAGTAAATAAACGCACTAGACATTATTAACAACAGCAAGATGACAAGAAAGTTCAGATAGAGGTAAAAGTCAACTCGTTTTCTGGTCTATAAAGTAATATTCAGTCTTGTATTCATTCTATGGAGAAAAGTCTAATTCCCTTCGAATCAGTCAAGTGTGACTAGTTGACGTGTACACAACAATCAGGGGTCGCTTATGCATTATTAACACGCGAGTCACGCACTGTACAGTATGTGTGTCATGGAGTACACTTTTAAACAGAGCTCAGTTAATCGTACCAATGTACTGAGGCGATTGCAAAATTTGATATAATAGGAACTAAAAATAATGTAAAATTTAATTAGAACTTTTGCAACCACTTAACAAAATTTATTATAAATTAAACTTTTTGAACGATATTTGCAAATTACTGTTTACACTATATATAAAACACAGCCTTTAGTCCGCTCTATTATCCTCGGTGGCAATTTAGAATCCATAATTTAATATCAAATTGCACTACGTACCCAGTAAGTGTGTATCGAACGACGTACTTATTGCCCCATAATTCCTGCGTAAAATGAAGCTCTTCAACCCCATGCACTATTAACCAGGAGCAATTCATGAAATAATCTATAAATAAGAGCGCGTCCCAACAGACATCGATATAACAGTCCGTATACTCAGAACCTAAACGTAAAAATCAATGATAATCTTCGAATTTTAATGAGAACTGACGTAAATCAAGGTCTCCTCCCCTCTCCTTCCTTTCGTCTGTAAGTCAAAGAAATAAATTTTTTACACCCCCAAGTCCATAAACTGTAAACTATGGGTGAAAACGTATCCAACGTACCTTCATAAATTGTCACAAAAATAATTTTGTTTTCTGGTCAACTACCTTGTTATCCCCTCTTAGTCTACTCCAGGCTCGTGTGGTCGTGTCAGCCACTTCATCCCTTTAGGTCTGTATTATTTTGTTTAAGTTACGACTCAGGCGTATAAAGAATATTTCAGCAACAAAGAATAATACTAATTCTAAGACTTTATTGATGACTAACTAAGCCCAACCCTAACATGGCGAGCCTAACAACACTCAAAAAACCTACTAAGAGTGAGAACGTTGTACAGACCAGTCAAAAGATTCTTCAGAACAGGAGAGACCAACTGGCCAATCTACCAGTCAGAATTCGGCACCGACTGTGTAGACCGGAGCATCTTTAAGTCAGAACGCAAATTAATCAGTGAACCTACCAATCAGACCTACGAGGAAGACTGTATCTCGGACCAGTCAGAGATTCTATCAATCAGAATGGGTGTAAAGCGTAAGAAAACATCAACCAGTCAGAACATGGCTATAACTACCAATCATAATGCAGCTGATCCAATGAAACACACGCATAATTTCCATTATTTGTGTCTTGAAGAATAATCTGAATATATGATAAATAAACAAAAATGTGTAGTGATAAGAGTGGGTATCACAAGTTAAGAAGAAATATAGGAAAAAGACACAGAGAAAGAAAGAGGAAGAGAGAGAGACGTGATTGAGAGATGAGCAGAAAATCGGGATGAGAGTAAAATGAGCAAAGAACAGAGAGAAGGAAGAAGAGCGAGAATAAGAGGAAAATTAAGTAAATAAAAAGAGTTGAAGTAAAAAAAGAAGAAGAAATAAGAACAATTACAACGAAAGGACGAAAAAGAAGGAAAACAAGGCGAAGAAATTTAAGAAAAAAAAACTATGGCTATCTAAAATAATCCCTCCATCAAACACAAGGACGAAAAGGGAATATTCTAAAAATGTGAACGGCACTCTGAGGAAAAATAGGCCTGGGGAGAGGGTAGAGGATGGGGAGAGGGTGGGGAGAGGGTGAGGTGAGGGGGGATGGGGGAGGGGCTGGCTGTATGAAAATCACTCTTATCATTTTAATAATTAGTATTTTATCTTTAAGGTAATAACGGTATTCCCCGAACCGCCTCTTTAATCCTGGAATGACAACAACTTGTAATCAGGGAAATGGGAGCAGATTAGGAGTATTTACGTGCCTTGATTACACTTTCTATCACCAGGGAGGCCTATAAGGGGAGAGGATATAGCTTCCCACTGATATACTGGCTTCTATAATTGTGTTTATATTCCCCCAGGCCCTCCTAGATTTCCCTCGCTAGGTGTAAGGGATCGCGCACCGCTTCCTTCATCGTACATGTATTTCGTAAACATTTTCTTCGTTATCAAGATAAAAGCTAAAAATAGTTTTTAAATGTCATATTCGGAAGGCATTTGGTTTATATTACGAACACAAACTATATTCATTCAGGATGTCTGTTTTTATGACCCCTCCATAGTATGTGGAGTGTGAGGGAGGAACTTCGCCAGCCTTATTGGTCATCTGGGCGTCTGTACATAAATCTATCCATAAAATATGACATTTTCGTTAAATAACTTGACAGAGACTTCACAGGCTGGAAAGTTGTGATTTCGAACGGTATAAACGTAACTTATAGTGACTATCTAGTTGTTTGGTTGGTCGATTTGATTTTCTGGATCGCACACACACTTTTTTTTAAGGGATATTTAGTTATAGTCAGTGATGATGGATAAACTGCTTCCTTGATGTATGGGTTGAAAGACTCAATGAAATATGAATGAGGTAGTAACCTACGCATGACTTGAGTGTACTACTGGATGATGATAATTATACATATGTATGTCAAGAGGTGACTTCGTTCCTCGATATTTCTTTTCTTTAGTTTATTTATTTTTAAAGAGTTTTTGAAGAAAAAAAAGTCATTTTTATTGGTTTTGGTTTTCAGTTCATTTGTATTTTTTAAGATATTTCTTAATGGGCACAAGTGTGCACGATATATATGTACATTTGAATACACATATATAGTCTCAACCCTGGTATATATATCTGCACACTCACGTACACAAGTTTACAACCCCTTTGCAGGTTTTGAGGAAGTTAGGTACAGTAGTTAAAAAAAGTATCTGACAGAGTGGGTTCGATGACTTCCGAAATTATATGTACAACTCCTGATGTCTCAGGGGGGTTGGTATGCGTGTCTTCACCCACCACCATTCAGTAACCAACAGTGGGTGAGTTGACATAATAGGAGTAAAATAAACGGTAAAGCGATTACCATCACGTAGTATAAGGAGACAACACACGTATCCCAATACCTATCGTCCGTGGTCTCATATTGTTTCACACAGATACTTTTTTAGTTACTATACATTGGCCTTTACTTCATAATCCTGAAAGAATTGAAGTTTCATAGCGTCTTTAACTTGACTAGAGTTCATCAGCTCGACCTGCAGTTTACCGTTCCTCAGGCGCCGGACATTCGCCTCGTTCCCAATGGCGGCCTTGATACATTTACTTAAAATAAATCCATTAATGCCGTCAAAGGAGTCCTGGTCATTCCTCCGGCACCTAATGATTCGGGTGTTGTCAGGTTTTATCTGGAAGTCTTCCGTTCGTTGGTCTGTTAGTGGCTTGGGTAATGTTGTGTCTTGTACTTCTCCACTTCGGGACGAGGTACTGCCTTGGTCATTTCGGTCCTGGTCGTTCCCTTTCCCTCTACAAGGGATAGAGGGTGGTGTTTTTTGCCCCCCATGTGCCTGGTCCAGGGATGGTGAACCACCAACCCTTAATTAAATAGAAAGCAATCTAGAGGAAATACAGGAGTTTTTGTTAATTAACAGGATCTCCGAAAAGGCAGGCTATCGGTTCCTTTCCGGGGCTGTTAACTCAACGAACATTGCCGTGTATTTACGATAGACACGGGCCTCAGTAAACACTGGCCTCTGTTGTGCTGTCAGGGGATAATCGCCACCACTTGATCTAGCTCAGGAACATATCTCATACGCAGCTTTGTGACACTGCCCGCAGGGTTCGCCATGAACTAATTAATTAAATGGGTCACTAGGCGCTATAAGAGAAGCTGTTGTTAGTTCGCTGTAGCCATTACTATCTAGTTTTCTTGTGTTGTTGTTATATATATATATATATATATATATATATATATATATATATATATATATATATATATATATATATATATATATATATATATATGTGTGTGTGTGTGTGTGTGTATGTGTGTGTGTGTGTGTGTGTGTGTGTGTGTGAGTGTTTTCTTATGTAAGTTAACTCTCTCTCTCTCTCTCTCTCTCTCTCACCTACCCCATTCAGGGATATCCTTCTCCTCAATCTCCCTCCTCTTCCCCTCCATTTACTGTACCTTCCCTCCCTCCCCATCTTTCCTCCGTGATGATTTATTCAACATCCTCGGCAAAAGGAAAAAATGTTGGCCCAAAATGAAGGCAATAAACTCTACCCTCCCCAATGACCCCCTTTCCGGGGCGCAGGGGGTTTAAATCCTCCCTCAACCCCAACAACTGTTCCCCTCAAACACAAAAAACCTCCCCGTCAACACCAGCCCCCTCCTCCCCACCAATCCTCCCCCCTTACACCAATCCCTCCCCCTCCCCACCAGCCAACCCCTGTCCCCTCCTTGGGTAGAGTTAATTTACAGTCACCTAACGAATGATAAACGTACTGCTGGCGAACAACGGAAAAAGTATATGGACAGTCTTAAGACAAACCTGAAAAAAGTACCCCCCCCCCCCCTAGAAGACGATCACTCTACACCGCAACGCTTGGAGAAGCACCACACGAGAAGTTGTCAATCCTCTCATTTAGGCTGCATGCATACCGATGCAGACAAGCGCAAGCGCCGGAAAGACGCTGCTGCCGCCCCTCCCGCACTAGATGTAGCCCTCCACACGTGCAACATTTGTGGACGGCCCAGTCGATCCAATATCGGTCCCTCGAGTCACCTCAAAGCTCACAAACAAAAGTGACATCCTTAATAACTCATATCATTGTTGATCGTCATACTCAATTCCGAGTGACAGCAAACTAGTAAGTAGTAGTATGGGAGGAGAGAGAGAGCAGCAAGGTGTGTGTGTGTGTCTGTGTGTGTCTGTGTGTGTGTGTGTCTGTGTGTGTGTGTGTGTGTGTGTTGACCCAGCTTTAAGAAGGCAAGGTAACGGCAGCGAGAGAGCCGGTCTGTCTCACTCGACACACACACACACACACACACACACACACACACACACACACACACACACACACACACACACACCTGAACGAATTGAGATCTGGGGGAGAACACTCATACTGTCGGATAACATTGTACTGGCCAGATATACTGTTATACCGATTAAATATAACGTTGTACCGGGCATTATATAACGGTGTATTGACTAGATATAAAGTACTACCAATTTAATATACAACTTTACAAACCAATTAGAAAATCATACTAATCCTATATAACATCACAACAGCCACTTACAATACACTATAGAAAATAACCTCGAAAAAAATCAAAATAAAATTACACCAAGTATAAGCAGCCATCACTACACAGGGTTTACTAGTGACCTTTACCAGACACCGACCAAAGCTAGGATGAAACACTCTATTATGGAGAATTTTACCGTGTATTGTAGGCTATTTTTGTGACATATGACGTTCAGGTGGGATGGCAATTGCACCAGCCAGATGTAAGGTTCTAATGGCCAGATATATCGCTTTACCGGCGATATATAACTACTGTAATGGGTAGATATTATGCTGTAAGAACCAGATATAATGTTGTATTGGATAAATATACCATTGTAATAACCAGATATTACACTCTGCAGACTATTGAGATATAACGATGTCGATCAGATGTAATAACTACAATGGCCATATATAACGCTGTACCGGTGAAATATAACATTATACCGGGTAAATTTAACGTTATAATGGCCAGATATACGTTTTACCAGTCAGATATAACATCGTAATGACTACTTCTAAGGTAAAAATGGCCAGATATAATGTTAAAATTATCAGGTATAGTGCTGTAACAACTGGATTTGCCGTTGTATCTATTAGACAGAGTTTTGTGCCTGTCATCTACGACTATCGGACAAAAGCCCCAGGACAAATAATAATATGAACTTATAAACACTTGTCTGACTTGTAAAATATTATATTTATTATATCATAAGACTGCAATACCTAACCATACCTAACCCAACCTAACATATTATGCACTTAAACTGGGCAGCTTTTGTCCTAAGAGCCTTTTGTCCGGACCCCGATAGATACAACGTAGTACCGGCCAGCCATACCGGTCAGACATAACGCAGTCAAGGCCACAAAGAATGTTGTAACGGACATATATAATTATGGCAAAGGCCGGAGCATCACAATTGCAGCCAGATACGCGAAATAATATAACCAACATTACCATAGCAACAGAGATGGGAGGTAACAGCTGGCCTCCCTGATGTGGTCAGTGTTTTGTATGGGCTGGAGGTGGAGGGGGTTGTGGAGCGAGGAAGGAGAAGGAGGAGTGGGGGGGGGACGATAGAGGGTTGGAAGCGGACCTCAATTAAGGATGCCAGAATAGGAACACCTGGGACCCTACCAAACAGGAGGACCAAAGAATACATCAATTCCTATAGGCCGAAGGTGAGGAGGAGGAGGATTGGGATGGAGTATTGATGAGGGAGACTTTCATGGCGTGACGAAAGGAAAAACTACATTTATATATTCCTGTTATAAATAAAGTCTAAAAAAAGTGTCAGGATAAGCAATCAACCACAAGCCTACAACAACACATATGAAAGTCTTACTAGAGAGCCTTCCATCCTCTTAGTAACCTCCAGTGGAGATTATTCTTGGCACGATCATTAGAACAAAACTTAAAGTAGTTTGTAAATCCAACGTCACAAGGAACAGTGAAACCTTTCGGGAGTTAATTAGGTGGTGTGTAGTAGTCAGCAGTGAGTTATCTATGTACCACGCCTGCTGATGAGTTCCCTGTGCTGGGTCGTGTAGGAATGAAATTACAGAACCTTGTATTCTTCATCAAGTTAGATGTGAAGTTACGTGTGTGTGTGTGTGTGTGTGTGTGTGTGTGTGTGTGTGTGTGTGTGTTGTCAAGAAGCTCCTACGACCAGTACTGTGTCGTCAACCAGCCACCACGACCAGTACTGTAGAGTCAACCAGCCTCCACGACCAGTACTGTAGAGTCAACCAGCCTCCATGACCAGTACTGTACCACCAACCAGCTACCACGACCAGTACTGTACCACCAACCAGCCTCCACGACCAGTACTGTACCATCAACCAGCTACCACGACCAGTACTGTAGAGTCAACCAGCCTCCACGACCAGTACTGTACCACCAAATCCAGCTACCACGACCAGTACTGTACCACCAACCAGCCTTCACCGACCAGTACTGTACCACCAACCAGCCTCCACGACCAGTACTGTACCACCAACCAGCTACCACGACCAGTACTGTACCACCAACCAGCCTACCACCAACCAGCCTCCAGCCTCCACGACCAGTAATGTACCACCAACCAGCCTCCACGACCAGTACTCGTACCACCAACCAGCTACCACGACCAGTACTGTACCACCAACCAGCCTACCACCAACCAGCCTCACCACCAGTACTGTACCACCAACCAGCCTACGACCAGTACTGTACCACCAACCAGCCTCCACGACCAGTACGACCAGTTGTACCACCAACCAGCCTCCCGACCAGTACTGTACCACTAACCAGCCTCACTGATTGTACCACCAACCAGCCTACTGTACCGACCAGTACTGTACCATCAACCAGCCTCACCGACCAGTACTGTACGACCAACCAGCCTCCACCACCAGTACTGTACCACCAACCAGCCTCCACCACCAGTACTGTACCACCAACCAGCCTCACCGACCAGTACTGTACCACCAACCAGCCTCCACCACCAGTACTGTACCACCAACCAGACTCACCGACCAGTACTGTACCACCAACCAGCCTCACCGACCAGTACTGTACCACCAGTTTGTGTCATCAACCGCTATCAACCAACCAACCTCCACGGGGTTCATCAACCAGCTTCCAGCATCGGTGTTGTTGCGTTATTTGGTTTCCCAGATACCAGGGTGAAGCGACAGGTAAGAGCAGCGCCTTGTCGTCGTTAACAGCCACCCGTCCCTGTGTTTTCATCATCACGGTCGGAAAGTCTTTGAAAAACAATCTTGTGGACGTGGCTTTGAAGAAGACAAAAAGGCCTCAGAGCCACGAGATGCCACCAAGATCCGGATTGTCAGAGATTCGTAAGTCATTATTTTTTTTCATGTAACTAAAATTAAGAGCAAAATGTTCAAGTACTTCCACTAAGAGTGACAAAATTATTTTGATGCCAGTTGTGCTGCCACCTGTAGGCCATAAACACGAGAGAAATGATTAGATGTTATTAGACGTTGTTTTTGTATTACCAGATAAAGGAAAGAAAATTAACTTACGGAGCTTTGAGAATCAGAAACCAGAGCCGTGTCTTTTATGTTGGATGAGACTGTGTTCTATTTTTTTTTCTTGGGAGTCTTCAAACACAATTATGTTTCCCTTATGTGACGACGATATCGTTTCCTCGCGTGTTTGTGTTGAGCCGTGCCACACAAAAGACTAAATGGGCGTTGCATTTTCCTCATTTCTTCTTTATCGCCTTTTGTCACGTCTTCCTCGTTCGAGCAAGATTTAATATAGACACAAGGACCGTGATGTGTCATTTAGAATTTAGCTACGACGCTGCCCAGGGTAGTAAAAAAAAGTTTATTACACTCGCTGTACTTCTCTTTTACCTCCTGGTCCAACACGCACGAGGTCCACGTAGTGCAGAATAGGGTAAATTTGACCTTCAGAATATCAGGCCAAGGCGTGTTTATCTTCAATCAGGCGCTGTTGACTTCGTATTATCAGCAGGCGGCCCTGCCACCTCCACCCACCGTCACCACCACCACCAGGTCAAAAACACACACGCACAAACACACACCGTCACCAGCATCAGATCACACACATACAGTCACCAGATTAGCTCTATAGAACGTAGTATTTAGACCTTTCCTTATTTCTTGCTTTGTCCGTAAATGATCCTGTTAAACACGGTTCTCTTTGTCGCTTGTGGCTCCATACACCATGATGTCCGTAACTACCAAGCCTGTTGATTATTCCCCTGCTACATTAGACAACCACCCATGCCCTATCTTGACCTACCTCAGAAAGCTTCAACAACGAACCCTTAACAACTACGGTGAATCTGTTCAATTTCGTAATGACCATATCACAGGTGAGGTCATAACAGGTCATGGTTAAGGCACTGAGGAAACTGTTTTAATATGGTGCAAATGTAGGTCGATGTTCGTAATGAGGACAAGGTCAAAGGTCAAATTAATGTACTCACTGAGGCTTAAGGAGTGTCAGGGAGCGGATTATGGTTGGATAAGTGCCTTTTAGTCAATAGTACTATTTTCTTGTTATTACTTTTGTTAATGACAAAGTAATTATACTCGACACGGTTGTATTAACATGCTTTTCATATGCTATATATAGTAATTATATTTGTATGGTTATTAAAGTATCCGCGTACATTACCCAAGGGGATAATTAGCTTAAATTTGCTCCTGCACAGTTATGTGTACTGTGATCATGATTACGTTCATGTATGAGTGAATGAGTGAGTGAGTGAGTGAGTGCGTACGTGCGCATTTTTTTTCGAATAGACCTACATATTGCCATATTCCAATGTTTCAGGTATCATCAAAATCAGTAAAATGTTTAAAGACATCAGGGTGTATTCGTACTCTAGTATTGTATAAAAACTGCACCACAGATACACACATACAGTATACTGCACCTGTATATATCAGGGTCTGATTCAAATTTCAGATTTGCCCCGCTAGAAGGCTAGTTTATTGGGCACCCCGTTGCATCCAGTGTAAGGCGAAGAGCAAAAAAGATTTACAGCGACCAACAGGGAAGTATGCGGAGTTTATGCTTGCCTTCTTGAGTCATGCATTTAAGGGCGTAAGTGCCTGAAGGGCCATGGATTTTATCGTACAGTTACATATAGTGACAGGATGCGTGTGTAGGGGAGGATTCCTGATACAATACATCTGTTTATGGCAAGGCGTGGCAAGGCGTGGCAAGTCCCTAACAAGTTAAGTGCCAGGCCTGTCTGAAGGAGGAGGGGGTGTTGGTGACGGCTGGAGACTGTGCTGTAGCAGATAGGCACAGTGGAGGTGGAGGGAGGCACATAGGTATTGGCAGTATTAAGGGACAAAGATTTTAGTGTGAGTGTGATGACGCAAGCTTCGGAAGTTGTCGCTGCAACTTCCGAAGCTTAATAATCACAACGCTTGGTCAAGTCAGGGTCACACTATTAAGTATAGCAGTAAGGCCGCTAACTTGCCTGGAGTTTTCCTGACCCCAGCTTCTTCAAAGGTCAGGCCATATTTAATGAGGTCAATGTATACAACCCAAGTTACTACCCTCTGCCTCTTGGTGGGTAACTCGGGAGTGAGACGGATGGCTTACAACCTGGCGTCACATATCACACACACGTTAAGACAGTACTGCTATACAGATCTCCACCTTATAAACTGGATGTAATGTGAACCAGATGGATTTTTACGAGAAGGCGGGGTTTATGGTAATACTTAACAAGAATTGGTATAGTGTCACTAGATATCGCCTCCTCAATGGGAATTCGATCCCTGGGTCAGTAAACTATCAGCTCAGTATAATTACCACTCCACCACCTGTGTCTCCTCATTACCCATGTCAACTCATTATCTGTGACCTGCTATTACATTTCCAATCATTATTTACGTCCCCTTCATTACCTAAGCCGCAGCGTAACCTGTGTTCCCTCATTAACCGTGCCCCCTCATTATCCGTGTCCTCTCATTAACCGTGTCCTCTCATTAACCGTGTCCCCTCATTAACCGTGTCCCCTCATTACCCGTGCCCCCTCATTAACCGTGCCCCCTCATTACCTCACCTGGCAGACCCTTCGTCGTCCTCGCCTCCAGGTAAGCCCAGTCGATACCTTTACGTAAGAGTCATAGTATCTTGGGCTTAAGGAGGCCTTCATGGACTCTACTTCTGTCTTTGTTAACGGCTTGGCTGCCTCCGGTTATTGTTGTGGTTGTGTGTGTGCTGTTGTGGTTGTGTGTGTGCTGTTGTGGTTGTGTGTTTGTTGTTGTGGTTGTGTGTTTGTTGTTGTGGTTGTGTGTGTTGCTGTTGTGGTTGTGTGTGTGTGTTGTTGTGGTTGTGTGTGTTGTTGTTGTGGTTGTGTGTGTTGCTGTATGTGTGTGTTGCTGTATGGTTGTGTGTTTGTTGTTGTGGTTGTGTGTGTGTGTTGTTGTGGTTGTGTGTGTGTTTGTTGTGGGTTGTGTTTGTTGTTGTGTTTGTTGCTGTGGTTGTGTGTGTTGTTGTGGTTGTGTGTTGTTGTTGTGGTTGTGTTTGTGTGTTGTTGTGGTTGTGTGTTTGTTGTTGTGGTTGTGTTTGTGTGTTGTTGTGGTTATGAGTGTTGTTGTTGTGGTTGTTGCTGCTGTATGTGCGTGTTTTTGCTTGTGTGTATTTTTTGTGTTTTTGTGTGTGTTTTTGTTACTATGCATGTGGTGTTGTGCGTGTGTGTATGTTATTGTGGCTATAAACGTGTTGTTAAAGCTGGCTGGGCGTTAAAGTGTGTTGCCGTGGTTAATGGTGTGGTAGTGTTGGTGGTGTGGTAGTGTTGGCGGTGTGGTAGTGTTGGTGGTGTGGTAGTGTGGCCGGTGGGGTAGTGTTTTGTGTGGTTGGTGTGTTGGTGGTGTTAGTGTGGCGGTGTGGTAGTGTTGGTGGTGTGGTAGTGTTGGTGGTGTGGTAGTGTGGCGGTGTGGTAGTGTTGGTGGTGTGGTCGTGTGGGCGTGTGGTAGGTGTGGCGGTGTGGTAGTGTTAATGTGGTGGGGTTAAGCTGTATGATGGAACAACCAACAGCCAGTTAACAGTATTACAAAACCAATGATGATTATATTTGTATATATATATATATTTTATATATATATATATATATATATATATATATATATATATATATATATATATATATATATATATATATATATATATATATATATATATATATATACTGATAACCACAAGGAAAGAAGTTCCCAAGCGCTTTCGTGTAATTCACATCTTCAGGGGTGAGTACAGACTGTCTGTACTGTACTCACCCTGAAGATAATTACAAGCATTACTTTTCTTCTTTATGATTATCATATACTATCACCTTGCATATATATATATATATATATATATATATATATATATATATATATATATATATATATATATATAGAGAGAGAGAGAGAGAGAGAGAGAGAGAGCATCCTCAATATAATTAAACACTCGGCAAGACGAAGACGGAAGTTGGAACAGTTCCCAACATGCCTGAAGGTGTGTTGACTACTTTGTTGTGCAAGCTTAGCGTAGACGTGTGTGTGTGTGTGTGTGTGTGTGTGTGTGTGCATGCATTTTTATACATATTTACAGGTATGGCTGTCATTATATGTAAGTGTGCATGTGTTCCAAACTCAAGCATATGCTTCCTTAACTTACTTAAACACTCTATAAATACATGATCTCTTACTCTGTATCATCTATGGGATATGGATGCAGCACACCCAGGAGAAAGATTGTGCAGGTCCAGAGTGTGTCTCTGGCGGGTGAATGATATCCGTTCAAGTGTTTGAGTACACGTGATCATAGTGTGTGTGTGTGTGTGTGTGTGTGTGTAAGAGTGCAGGCACAGGTGTCGTAGCCAAAAAACAGGTGAACCAGTTGGTCTCGTAGATCATACCAGCAAAGTATTTCTGGGTGCTCAGACTGTCATATTGGCAGCGAAGGTGTTAGCTGGGGTGCCGCTCCCTAGTGTTGTAGTCTGGCACCGCGAGCCCAACTCACCACAGGTTGGGTATTTCTCGAAGGGTGTTATCCATTCTAGGGTGCTAGGTCGTCTTAGACTGCTTGGTTTTAGTATGTCAGCCCTCCTGGAATGTTTGGTTCTAACTTAAAGCAACCTGTTAGGCAGGCAGGTCTGTGGTAGTAGTTCCTCAAGGATATCAGGAAGATTTTTACGTTAAGGTGGCAAGAATAAATAGGATAATAATGATTGGAAGGAAAATTCATTTGGCTTCGTGACTTCCCATCCCACCCCAAACATATACGTCATGTCTTAGCTTGATGATCGCCTTAGAGCTTCTTAAGTCAGCAAAGCTCAGTTTTATTGACGTAAGGCCGCGAGGGAACGTGAGGTCGCCTCCTTTGACAACCAGCGGCCAGGTGATGAGATTAGATAAGCTCCTTGGGGGAACTGCTGACCACGTCATCCCCCCCCCCCCATGATGCCATGATCGATGGAGGTTGCGGGAAACTATCCAGCACCGTGACAGGTTGACACATACGCTATAATAACAGTAAAAAATAAACGATGGTGTCAGCCGTGTACTGCGCGAGACGGGACGTGTTCAGTGAATGGCAGTAGAAAGGGTACAAACAATAAACTTACGGGATATAATGGTCCATTACCAGATTCAGTGGCAACAGCAAAGATGGTTTAGATTAGTGGCAGCTGTGTGTGGGTGAGGAGCGGGAGTGGCACTGGTGTTGTTACTTAGTTATCAACATTAAGTGAGATAAGGACGATAAGAGTAAGCCGACAGTTAACGCTACACATAAAAACACTTATGATTTTTTTATAGAGCTCTGATGATTCTACCATCTCTGCGAACCGCCAATCTCACTCGGCTGTCATAAACACTAACATTATAAAGCATAATCCTTTCCTTGAACTGATAAAAAACAAAATGCATTAGGACACCACATTATAAAAACCAGTGGAGGTTAAGTAAGTAGTCTCTCTTTCCTCCTTTTGCAATTGCTGTCAACATCTCCATTTTTTTCCTCTTCCGTTCACTATCATCTTGAGTGTTTAATATCGTGAGTAGCAGCGCTGGTCATGAAGCTGGGTGGGGGAGGCAGCTCAATGGGCATGTTTGTCACACTCTAACAACAGATCTGAACAGAGGCAAGACTTATTTATTTTTCCCTCAACATAATTTAAAAAAAAGAGAAAAAATAAAAACGAGAATGAATGATGCAAGTTGATGTCTGTATCTCTCTCTTGTTGTGTAGCTCGAAGCGGTTTTTATTTTTTTTTGCCAAGGTATCCTCTGGTTGAATTAGCCCACTTGACTCCTTCTCCAGTATAAACAAGCTTTGATGAGCTTAAATGAATGAGTCACACAATGGGGCTCCCTTGTCATACCCGCTGATGAGCACAACGCCGGAGTTCAGAGCATCTCTTTGTATGTTTCCCCGCATACATGCCAAGTTGTACAGCAAAATTCTACGATCTTTCTTTAATTTTTTCCCCGTCTCCTTTGTTGTTTTGCATCCCAACGAATTTCACTCTTTTTTCGTATAACTCAGCCATAAGTAGACAGTAACACCTTAAGTACATACGAACTTGAATTCCCAAGGCGAGCGTAATAGAAGGGACGATAAGATAAGCCTAACAACAAGCACCTCCCGTCACATTCACTAGACTGGCCGTTGTCTCACCATTAAGGGAGGAACGTGCAACTCCTTTCTCTTACGCTGAACACGATCGTCTTTCAGGAGAGAATGAGTGGACAAAAATATAATGAATGAATGAGTAAAACATGAGTGGGAGGTGGGAGAAGATGTCCCCACACCCCGACCCCTACACCCACCCCAACCAGGAACACTTCCACGTCTCCCACCTACGCCAAAAGCTTATTCATGAACTATTCACCATTTTTCACAATAATAATAATAATAATAATAATAATAATAATAATAATAATAATGATATTAATAATGATAATAATAATAATAATAATAATAATAATAATAATAATAATAATGATAATGATAATAAATAACAATAACAACATCACCATTTAATAAGCAACAGAATATTACACACTAAAGTGGTACAAGCACAGGTTCATTAAGACCGTTGAGCCTTTAAACCACGAAGCTCTGTTATGGCTGCCAGTGTTTCCCAAATTAGAACAGTTGAGTGCAGTGCGTGGCCGATGAACGGGTAAACAGCGATACCGTGACGTGTAAAGTGTGGTGGATGTTAACACGACTTTCTTCCTTCGTCGTCACTCCTAACGTCTTAAATCAAATGTTTAGGGTGTAACACTTAAAAGGGAGTTTGAGAATATGATAAGATGTTTGTTAACTACGCTAAAATCACTATAGACATTTAAAAACCTTTGTACTCACGTTACCCTTGAAGATAAATAAACAAATACATCTGTCCTTGGTAATTTTACAACATCAATATATACATGACATGGCAACATTGATCTTATGTTCTCAATGGCATCCCGCTTCGTTATTACCTCGTTATCGAAAATTCAGCGTCACTGATCCCCCTCCGCCATTGATGCCTCGTGTCATTGATGTCTGACGTCACTTACGCCTAAAGTCATTGATTCATTGATCGTTGACACGAGAATTCCTCTTCCTACCCGCCGCCGTCACACTCACGGTGTTGCCTTCGTCCCCTGGCAAGGTACACGCAAAAGAGCAGAGGGAAGTTGCTAATCACACTTACACAACACAGTCACACAGCTTACACGTGTCTGTGAGTACATAATACAGAGTGGATGAGACATAACTGACACAATTAAAACTAATACACCAAACGCAACATACATCATACATAATACACAACATTCACATTGAAAGAAAACATATACATCAGAGGTATACACATTGTTTACACCGAGACCGTTGTATATTGTGTGGTATTTATATCTGCCCCACCTTGTATAAACCTCTTTTACGTAATACAGCATAGATGGCGCGGTATACATCTACTTCCCTGCCCAGCAATCTCTCACCACCTGCCCCTTAATCACCCTGACCACCCTCCTCAATATATCCCTTACCCCTCATCCCTAACCTATCCCTCCCTTAAAAGTCTGTTACTGGGACCATAACATAATCCCTTCTCCTAAACATCCTTTCTTTCTAACACTAAACACCTTGTGAAAATCTACACCTCTAGGACTATCACAATCACCCTCCTCTCTTCCTACTGTTTTGTGTGTGTGTGTGTGTGTGTGTGTGTGTGTGTGTGTGTGTGTGTGTGTGTGTGTGTAGAATACTATTAACTTTGTATGTATGTATGTACAAAGAATAGTGTTCAGCCAGGCAGTGATAGATGAACACGTCCCTAAACTTCTGCCATAGTTCCACGTTACCACTGAACAACATTGATGGCAAAAGATGCAGCTGGTACAATTAACTTTATTTATTCTTATAACTTACATTAATAAAACTCCATGCACAGAGAGAGAGAGAGAGAGAGAGACACCATCATAGGCAGTTGTAGAGGCAGGCTAGACCTCGTCAGTGTGGGAAGGAGATGTGAGTAGCCATGGAGGGAGGATGAACTGAGAGAACAGTTAGAGTGAGAAGAGGGAGATTAGATGGAGGCAATAAGAGGGAGATTTAGGAGAGAAAAGATGAGTAGGGGGAGAGAGGAAGAGAAAGGATAGATAAGAAAGATAGAAAAGAAT
This sequence comes from Homarus americanus, assembly GCF_018991925.1. Lineage (NCBI taxonomy): Eukaryota > Metazoa > Arthropoda > Malacostraca > Decapoda > Nephropidae > Homarus > Homarus americanus. Next base: position 127,568 of record NW_024720818.1, on the reverse strand, counting down.
AAGTGTAGAAGAGATAGGAAAATAGGATAGATAAGGAAGAGGTGAAGTAAAATGAGTGGATGGTGGGGGGGTGATGGATGAAGGAGGGAGGGAAGGAGGGTGAAGGAGGGAGGGGAAGGGTGGGTGGAGAAGGGAGGGGTGAGGGATGGGTGGAGAATGAAGGGGTGGAGGAGGGAGGGGGGAAGGGGTGGGTGGAGAAGGGAGGGGTGAGGGATGGGTGGTGGAGGGATGAGGGAGGAGGGAGGGGTGGAGAGGAGGGGAAGGGTGGGTGGAGAAGGGAGGGGTAAGGAACGGGTGGAGGAGGTGATAGGGGAACGGATGAGTATTGGAGGGAGGGTGGAGGGGAAAGGAAGAAAGGGAGAGAGGGAGAGAAGGGAAGGCATGAGTGGAGGAGGGAGGAAAGATGGAGGGACCCAAAAGGAGGATGGAGGAGAGTCAACTGGCGGCCACAACAAGATAGTATGAAGGCGGTGTGCCAGAGACATGCGTGGCCCTGTGCCAAGATGGTGTGTGTGTGTGTGTGTGTGTGTGTGTGTGTGTGTGTGTGTGTGACAATGAAAACTGAAACTTCCAGATTTCGGTCTCTTTATATCTATGTACGTAGATACACATAAATGTATATACAGTATATACTGTATATGCATATATCAGTATGTATGTATGTATGTATTTCCCCAAAATACATCGAAAATTCGAGACGTGACGTGAATAACATGAGTATGATCAAGTTGAGGGCAAGCTAAGCCAAGGTCAGGGAGAGTGAAGTCAAGTTCGGAGCGACTGTGGTCAAGGTCGGCGGAGGTAATAAGGTCATAGCTATAAAGGTCAGAGGAATGTTGGCCTGGAGGGTTGAGAGCGTATACCACGACCTTCCAGTACTACCACCAATACCACCGCCGCCCATGTATCGAGGAACACTACTACTACTACTACTACTACGACCATTCACTCACCACTACCACTACCCCTCATACATCATCATCACTAGCTATCTCTCACGACCACCATCACCACCCTAACCACCCTATCTCACCACCACCACCACTATCACCATCTCATCACCACTACTCCCACTCTATGGCACCACTACCACTGCGATCCTCTCGTCTCTACTGTCACTCTCCCTTACCAGACCATTACGTCAGTCACCACTACTACAATTATCCTCTTTACCACTAACCACCACTACCACAACCACTCACCCTCACCACAACCAGCTACCTCAATCACCTCCACTCAAAATCCATCCACCACACCCTAACCCCACCATCACCAAGACAACCCTTCTCTACCACCACCACCTCCCTCACGCCACCACCAGCCACTACACCACTACAACCACCACCTCCCTCACGCCACCACCAGCCACTACACCACCACAACCACCACCTCCCTCACGCCACCACCAGCCACTACACCACCACAACCACCACCTCCCTCACGCCACCACCAACCACTACACTACCACCACCACCATCATCACACCATCATCACCTCCCTCACCACCATTACCACAACACAAGAGAGTCGTGGCAAGCTACTCGCATTTCGCTCCTAAATTGAGAAAGATGACAGCCAGACCCTTATAATGGCCGCAACTGCCCACTCTTTTACCCAGCTTCTCGTGTGTGTGTGTGTGTGTGTTGGGGGGGGGGGGGTTAATGACTCACACAACCAATTCCCTGCCAAGTCGTCGTGACTAAGAGGTGTAGAAGTGAACACTGTTGCCAGAACATATGAACACTGTTGAGAGAATACATGAACATTTTCATATAAGATATGAACACTTGATAGAGGACTTGAACATTTTTGAACGAAGGGATGGACACTATATCAATATGATGGACGTTTTTTGACAAATTTTGAAAATATTAAACTTATTTTTATCTATAACAAAAAATATAAAGAATGCGGCTGCCGAGTGGTTAGAGCACTCGCTTCATGTTCCTATGGTCGCAACCAGGTCACCTACCTCCAGCCGAGAAGGGGAACCTGTCTCTACAGTTTGGGAAGTGAAGGAGGTTAAGTGCAGTGCCAGCCATATCGTCTTCCTTGTGTACCGAAAAAAAAGTCTTAGTCAAAAGTGTGATCTATCCTCACTGCCCCTTACAGGTTATCAGGCTTATGAAACGCCTTCAAGTGGAATAAGTGAAAGCCTCTCGTTGTTGTCCTCCTGCTGCTGCTGCTGGTTTTCATGCTTCCTCTTTTTCTCCTTCTTTCGCTTCTTCTTCCTTCTTTCACTTCTTCCTTCTTCTTATTCATCCATGAAACCGTGAAATACCCGGAAGAATTTAGTTTATTATCAATATCCTTTCAAGGTCAGAGAGAGAGAGAGAGAGACTGTGTGTGTGTGTGTGTGTGTGTGTGTGTGTGTGTGTGTGTGTGTCTCTAACGAACGTTCCAAATTGACAACAACAGAGTTAAAAAGGTAATGAGGTCTATGAACTGATTAGAAATGTATCTCTCTCTCCTTGGATAATGTGACCAAGGTTAGTGTAACTACGGTGACTTCATCAAACCTTATATAAGAGCACAAAAAACAACATAAAAAAGAATCTGAACTCCAGAGACGGACTCGAGAAAGGGCCCAAAGTGAACTGCAGAAATACCTTGAGTGATTGAGAGCAGAATTTGGATGGCATTAGGTTGGCATGTCAGTGGGGTGGTAGGGTGATAATCGCCCGCAGTCTGGTTACCTCGCGGCCAACAATGAGGAGAGATGCCGTGGCCGCCCTGAGGAAAAGTTTCTTGGCTGGGGACAATTCAAGGCGGGTGTCAGGATTAACAGGGGGAGTAGTGTACGAGGAAACAGGAGCTGGTGATCAGGGGGTCACGGTCACGTTAGAGGTGCCAGGCCCGTGCTGGGCACTGTGCCACTGTCTCTATCTGGAGGACACTGACGAGTAAACAAAAGTTAACAGATCTGCCCTTGTCATCAACTTACCTAATATTGATTCTCTTGGCGACGATTAACCACAACTATTCGTGATCAAAATCTATTAATCAATAAAACAGAATGTAATTATGCTGTTTTTTCCTGACTCCATGGACCGAATAACAGAGCGAGAGATTTTCACAGTGGCGATGGTCCCACAACTACTGACGGCCACTGTCTGGTCGTCAGCCCAACTCATAATTGTCGTGTTGTGAGGAACTTGAAGTCTCCGACACATCATCATTGGAGGAGACGATCCAATCTGATAGAGGAGACAGGTGGCATCGTCACCAAGAACATAAACTTCACGAATAAGGCCAGAATATAGGCACCCTGGCACTGAGCGATGAAATTGACATGCATGTCTCTTCTCCCATATTATTGTCTTAAACATCTGTTGTCAGTCAAGATGGTGGACTGTGGATGAGCAGTTACCTTGTATCATTAAGTCTTATGCTGGATATGATTTGGAGTTCTGTCTACTACGAAAAACTTCAACTATTAACATGTGAGGAGGTATCCCAGTCTTAACCTTGACTAGACTGACAGTAGGGCCCTAAAGAGCACTCATAGCCATCAAGCAGGCATCATCGATCGTGAATGTCCAGTGGTGACGCCCCACCAACTATGGCTCTCGCTACATACTGGACCTGGCTCACTGCTTAAAACAATTCTTTCACTTTATCATCCTTAATACCTAATGGCCAAACACCTTAGTGAAACTCTTACTCTAGGGCAGCTTAAGGAAAATGACCCACAAACAATCTTAGGAATGTTTCGTTGTTTACGTTGAGGACAGAAAGCTAATGTGAAATTACAAAATATCTTCATGACAATTAAACGTATTAAAGGTCATTCAGAAGACTTTGATATTATTCTTGTTATATATATATATATTTATATATATATATATATATATATATATATATATATATATATATATATATATATATATATATATATATATATATATATATATATATATATATAACCGGTCGGAATTACTGGACTTTAATTTCTCACTTGACTTGGGGTTTATTAAAGATTATTAGATGGTAATTGCAGTGGAAGCGCCCCTGAGTGAGAAATCCCTACTCACGACTCCTCCAACTCACCCTCGACAACCCGCAATATTCAGAAATTTCAGTGTAATTTCAAACGCCGCACCATTGGAGAGACTGAGTTCAAGGTCGTCCGAGGGAAGACCGCGCTCTCGCACGTAGCGAGAGTTTGTGGAACTAGGCCTATGTGATACTAAATGTAATTTACCGAATTAATATGGAGGTGAATTATGAAACTAAATATCAGTTATTAAATTAAAAGTAATGATAGATCGTTTATCAGTCTGAATAATGTTACGGGTGTCCCAAGAAAGTTATTAGTTAGGCGGGAAATATGTCACGTAGGCCTAAGCTAACGCCTTGAGAGGACACGAGGCTGGCTAGTCCTCAGTCACGCGAAAGCATTCGGACCAACAAGACGTCCCTGTGTGTCCGTCCACAGAAATAGTCACGTGGCCTAGTCACCTGTGTTGCGCTATTGCAGTATAACAAGTAAGTCTCATTCGATCTCAGATAGGGGTTAGATAGGGCAGTGATAGAGTTATCAAGAGCTAACAGTGAGTTAAGTTCAGGGTTTCCGTCAGAACCTACTTGACTGCGAGAGTGATGACTGAGAGAGATTGACTGCCGTTTGAGACTGCCGTTGATGATTGAGGATTGGCGATTGTCGCCGTTGGACCAATCAGTGTAGGCCTGTCACTGTTTAGCAGGGTAGCAAAGGATCTCTTGAGTGAATCTAGCCGTCTGGGTGCCCAGCTGACGATGGGACGATCGTTGGGGTCATCAGCTCTCCTCTACCTCGGCTCACAATACCACATATCTCAAGCAGCTTATTGAAACCCTTTTGCTAATGGGAAGCTAAAGCTTCTCTCAACTGTACAAGGTGTGATTGGCTCACTCCCTTCCGCTTCATGGATGTACTGGGGGTAAAGTGAAGCCAGCTGAGTGATACAGGGTCGCACACTGGGGCCAAGAGTCAGTGGAGTTTAGAGGTACACTTTCCAAGGTGGAGAAAGGCTGATTGGGCCTTCAACTACGGGTGCCTGTTGGTTGTGCCTTAAACGACTACGGAGTGCAGGTGGAATCTGTGTGTGTTTTAGGTTAGGGAGCATGGTTCACGGGTATTGGACTCAGTAACGTCTTTATAAAAGTGACAATATTTTTGTGTGTAGTTAATACTATTTTTTCAGTTACTAATGTATGCTGTGTGCATTTAATATTTCTTTATAATTTCAATCTCAGGTATAACCCTTGTTCCCCAGAGTAGTGTTTAAGTTAGGTTAGGAGGTGTGTATCTGTTGGGGTAATATAATTTTGCTGAGTGCCCTGAAGGCCTACTCAGGGTGGAGTTAATAAGTTCTATTTTTTTATACCATTTTCTCAGTGCTGGATATCATTTTGTTGAGTGCCCTTAAGGCCTATTCATGGTAGAGTTATTGATTTCCTATATTTTTATAAAATTTTCTCAGTGATTGATATTATTTTGTTGAAAGCCCTTAAGGCCTGTTTCATGTGTGCAAGCAACATTTCTTAATACTTTAAATTTATTGTTGTCTAATGAGGCATTGTCTGAATTTCTAATATTTTCAATATCATGTATAACCTTTATTCCCCAGAGTAGTGTTTTAAGTTCAGGTTAAGAGGTGCGCATATTGGTGTACCATTATTTGATTGTGTCTGTAGTGTTGGAGGGAATATAAGTGTCTAAATTTTACAGTGTGTCTCATTCATCCCAGTCACAGACGCTATCCTTCCACGGGTCACGGACAATTCATTTTGTTTAGTAAATTTAAGTGTTCTTGTGCTGGTTCGGGATTTCTCTCAAAGGGGCGCTTCCACTGCAATTACCATCTAATAATCTTTAATAAACCCCAAGTCTAATGAGAAATTAAAGTCCAGTAATTCCGACCGGTTACAAATATATATATATATATATATATATATATATATATATATATATATATATATATATATATATATATATATATATATATATATATATATAATATACTTCACAGTGAAAATCAGCTTACAATCTTTACAATCTGACGTGAGACATACCCCTGCCTCTGAGTGCTCTACCAAAATGCTGTGGTGCTTATCTAATAAGCAAGACTTTCAACAACAATTGTCAACGTCACTGAGCATAGTGAAGAATGTTAGGCACTTGGTGCCTTCAGACACTTACTGGCAAAATGAACTATCACGGACTATTATTAGCGTTTAATAGTGAGGACACTCACTGACGACAAATGTGCACAATACATGCCTGGCTGACCTAGAGTATGGGAACCTTATACCTGCTTGATCATGTTTAATGATTAAGTACGAAGAACTTATTCCTGTAAATTACTAATGGCTGAAACTTGTAGTGTCAAAGTAGAACAATGAATAATGTTTAGTGCTTAAACTTCACATTATAGTCTCAGTACAGTTCTTGGTTCAGTAAGTAAGAACACAAATATATAACAGACACCCTTAAGTGATCCAAAAACTAGGACCCAAATGACAATACTGACTTAGAGCAACACTTGAAGCTTAAGAGTTGATGTGTAAGTAAATTAATATTATTGTTTATGGGATATTTTCCTTTAGCTGCTCTAGGGTCAGAGTTTTATGAACGTGAGATCTCCTATGTTATGAAATCTCCTATGCTCTGAGGTATTCTATGATGTTAGGCCTCCTATGATATGAGGACTCCTATGATATGAGGACCCCTATACTACGAGGTCTCCTATGATGTGAGAGTTCCTATACTATGGGGTCTCCTATGATGTGAGGACTCCTATACTATGAGGTCTCCTATGATGTGAGGACCCCTATACTATTAAGTCTCCTGTGCTGGAAGTCTCCTATGCTGTGAAATCTCCTATGCTGTGAGGTCTGCTATGCTATGAGGTCCCCTGTGCTGTAAGGTCTCCTATGCTGTGAGATCTTGTATGCTATGATGACTCCTTTACTGTGAAGTCTTCCATGCTGTGAGGTCTCCTATGCTATGAGGTCTCCAATGCTGTCATGTGTTGTATGCTATGAAGTTTTCTGTGCTATTAGGTCTCCTTTACTGTGAAGTCTCCTGTGCTGTGAGGTCTCCTATGCTGTGAGGTCTCCTATGCTGTAAGGTCTCCTATGCTCTGAGGTCTTCTATACTGTGAAGTTCCCTAGCTACGGGGTCTCCGATAGGACTATAGAGAACACCTCCTCCTCCCTGTGAGATTTAATCGTGGTTGATTTCAGAAGATACTGTGAATGATACCGGGGTGTGGAACAATACCCCCCGTCACCCCACCCCTGAGCCCACCCTGCTGTCAGCATAGTCTAGTCTTTGATGTTTTAACATACCCACTCAGTTCTCCCAGTTTGCGTGAGAGGGAGGGAGAGACGGGGGGAGGGGAAGGTGGACACGGAGATTTTTACCTTTTTGTGCTGCCTTGTGTTGAGTCTTTACATGTAAAGAACATTACGTAAAAATATACTTATGTAACCTTGTATACCTGATGGAAGCCACAAAAACCAGACAATTCTCTTTAAATACGTTTTATATTAATTTATATATTATACCCTAAGCAAAAATCTCATGAATGTATTTAAAAAAAAATAATGTATTTTAAAACTTTTTTTCATACCGAAGATCACAAGAAACTTTTTCTCTTGTTTAATGTTGGTGCAGTAATGGAGCGTCACCAGAGGCAGCAAGCGAGCTAAAGTTCCTCTTACGTCCCCCTCCTAAACTTATCACACCTGGAGGGTAACGCCAGACGATGGTGATTGCTCGCACTTTTTTTTTATGACATTATGGTTCTTGTTGTCTTTTAATGGCAATTAACTTTAGTAATGATCATTTTGGCTTTGTGTGCACTTATGTACACGGTGATGCACGCTGATCCAATATTTCAAGTGTGCTGTACAACACATCTGTGGCATATTTAGTGGATTTTAAGTTTATTTTTTATCATATACAGTTTAAAGCACTAGTCTTATGATACTGTCAACGAGTGAAAATTACCTGTACTTCTTACCAGGTCTTCTGAACATGAATCTAAGTTTCTGAGGACATTAGCTTAACACTGTCTTAAGTGTATCTTAACGTCTTAATAATGTCTCAAGTGTATCAGCAAAGTCTTCACAATGTCTTAAGTGTATCAGCAACGTCTTAACAATGTCTTAAGTGTCTCAGGAGTGTATCAGTCTTAATAATGTCTCAAGCAATGTCTTAAGTGTATCAGCAAAGTCTCAACACAATGTCTTAAGTGTGTCAGCAACGTCTTAACAATGTCTTAAGTGTATCAGCAACGTCTTAATAATGTCTCAAGTGTATCAGCAAAGTCTTCACAATGTCTTAAGTGTATCAGCAACGTCTTAACAATGTCTTAAGTGTGTCAGCAACGTCTTAATAATGTCTCAAGTGTATCAGCAACGTCTTAACAATGTCTTAAGTGTATCAGTAACGTCTTAATAATGTCAAAAGTGTATCAGCAACGTCTTAACAAAGTCTTAAGTGTGTCAGCAACGTCTTAATAATGTCTCAAGTGTATCAGCAACGTCTTCGCAATGTCTTAAGTGTATCAATAATGTCTTAACAATACATTTAACGTAACAATAACGCCATCAAGTACCGTTGTTTGTTTACCCAGAGCTTTTATTAGATGCCTCAAGACGCATGTAAGAATTCCTTCAACCAACCAACCCGCTTCTAGATTTTTATCATCATCGATTATTCAGAGAGAGAGAGAGAGAGAGAGAGAGAGAGAGAGAGAGAGAGAGAGGATGGAAGTAATATCCCCCCTGCCTCTTTTGTGGGATGGGCGTCTTTAACAGTGTGTTTGGGGGCGGGCCTCCCTCAGCCAGCCAATCTCCCTGGCGGGGCTCGTCTTTGTCAGTACCGGAGATTGCCCACACACTAATCGCTACTTCCGCCCTCCGCTCCTCATTTTCTCCGCCTCTTTATACCCAGGCCAGCCCAGCTACCTTCCTGTCGTCTGAAATTGTGTGTGTATGTGTATTTGTCTCTGGGTGTGGTGATTGTGCTGAAGGATGGGTTTAGTCGTCTCATTTTTGTTTTTCGTTGTTATAGAAATTGTAAAGATGAATTTTCTTCCATGTTTTTATGTGTTTGGTGTTCTGATGGGAGAAACATTTTAGTGTTCGTTGTTATATTGTTAACATGTGTTAGTATTTCTTTGTTAACGTTAACCTAACCTAATATTAGATAGCGTTAAGGTGTTCAATCTTCAGGTGAATTAAGCTAGGGTGCCTAATCTTTATATAATCCTAATTTTCTTATAATATATTAACGGCAACAATCCTAGTTTGTTTCTCTCGCTGCCAAGGTAACAACGGTATATAATAAAGTCATTTTCGTTTTCATTTTTCCAGTTTTGCTTTTCGTCTAGTGAGTCTGTTGACGTTAAACCTTGAGCATGAATACTGTCTCTACATTAAGGCTCGTAAGTTGCTGAAATAATCTGGGTTTTATTACTTCCTTTCCGTGAACCACAAGCTTCCCTGATGTTCACTTCCTTTCATAAAACTGCTATTTTCTTTGTGTTTACTATTATAAGCTTACACTGCATCAGGAGTTTCTCATTATTTATGTTAGGTGTGATCGTTATCGAGTTATTTTTCGCCTTTTTTGTACAGAACATCTAATTACATGATTCATTATACACAAGGTAATCTTACATCGACTGTGTTAATGTTTACTGCTTATGTTATTGTCCAGATTTCCACACACTGACAAAAAAAAATTGACAAGAGCACGAATATATTAGTATCTTATTTATGAATACAAATATACTGTAATTGTATATACTGTATAACCGTTTCCAGATTGCTCCAGGTAGTATAAGTCACACACACACACACACACACACAAGCGCGCACACACAAGCGCGCACTGACACACCAATTTTAACATTACTCCTTTTTTTCATAGAACGAGCGGAAGAAGATTTATAAACACTATGCATATAACGTGGCTTGGGATTCGAACCCACTTCTGCCGACTCTTGAAGAATTGTTTAAAACCCCAGAGCCATATTTTCAGCGACCCATAAGGATGCATTAGTGGCGCCGAGAGCCTGAGGCGCTGCAGGTGTAACTTTCAACTCTGGGTATGACGACTTGGGTGATTTTTTTCTTTTTACATTTTTGTGACCGGTAAAAACTACACAGAATGACATTTTTTAGTTTGAAAACTTAAGTGGGGAGAGATTTATTAGGTGAAAGCTTAAGTGAGGAGCATTAGTCCGGTAAAATGAAAGTAAGCAGGGGATTTGTCAGGTAAAAGCTAATTAAAGGAGATTTAAGTCCAGTAAAACATAAGTAAGGAAGGATTTCTTCGGCAAAAAGTGAGAGATGAGAGCCCGGATGAGTCTACTTTACGTGATATTAGATCGGCGGAAATTTATTAATTTTAAATAATATAAATATTAACAATTCCACGAAAATCACGCATACACAAAATGATAGCAGGGATTCAATTATTGTGTAAATGTTTTGGTAATTTTTTTTAAATAATAAGATAATAGGTATTTTTCAATAATGAACGTGTCTAAAAGTTGAGAATATTTTTTCCAAGCAAATGCGTTTTCATATAGGTATATGTGAAAACGTTTCTCCTAAGGGGAAAACGTTTTTATATAGGTGAAAACGTTATTGTAAAACCAGAAGTGATTTCAAAATAAAATAAACGTTTTCGTATTCATTAAAGTTTTATTTTTAATTATAAAGACTTTTTGTAATATGGGAACCATTTTTTTAAATAATTATATTGTTTCTGTAGTAAGTAAAATATTTTTAATCATAAAAAAGTTCTTATAATAAAAAACATTTTTGTAAAGGTGAGTAAGTTTTGTAATTTATAAAAAGTGGGGAGCGGAGCCCAGCGATAATGGTGGTCGGGTGCAGGCAGGAATAAGCTCCTTCATTCATCAGCCGCTGAGAAACGATTTCAGAAAATCTTTTTGATATGCAAAACTGATGAGATTGCTCGAGAGTCTTTCATTAATCACCAATGCAAGATGGATGATTAAGAAACGGAAGAAAAAATTGTGGTCTCCAGGAGCTGCGTCAGCTGGGTAAGCCAAAATAATCAGATGGCTGCTACGTGGCTGGCTGAGTAGCGAGATGGGCGGCTGGGTGGTTGGTTGTAAGGCTAGGTGGGCGGCCCGATGGGCGGCTGGGTGGGTGCCTGGAAGACTAAGTGGGTGGCTGGAAGGTTGGCGGGTTGGGTCTTCGTTCTTCACTAATGAGACTTAATTGAATGTTGCCGCTATTGAGATATAGATGAATAGATTTTCCCTTGTCTCCCCAGCGGTGGTAACTTAATGACTGGTGACTCAGGTTTGCTGACTTACTGGTGACAGTCACCAGTAAGTCAGCAAAACTGTGAGTAACTAATAGTCATTTTAAATTAATGGTGACTGATAGTGACTGACGGCCTAGGTAGCTTACTAGTGAGTGATTGTGGTGGTGACTAATGGTCTCTGTTTAAATTAATGGTGACTGATGGAGACTGACGATCTTAGTGACTATGGTGGTAACTTAATGGTAACATATTAAGAAATTAATATCTAGTGACAATAACACTGACTCAATGATTCACACACGGGCCATTCACTTCGTACAGTTAGCTATCTTAACGAAACAAAAACAACAGTAAATCGTGTCTAAATATTCGTTATATAGCGAAATAAAGTACAAATTTAAGATAATTTAAAAATATCGTATCTGAAAAATACTATAAAATCAAACATTTACAAAATAAAATGTAACTAAAAAGATAAAAAGATAAAATAAAAAAATGAATAAGTGACTAACAAAAAAAAATACAAACTTAAAGAGTGTGGACGGCCACACCATCATCCTCTCAGTGCAGTTTGTTCAGGCCGTGATCGGGTCAACACAACCAATGGAGAAGGACCTTCGACTCGGTGACGGAGTGTCGACTCAGGTGACGGAGTGTCGACTCAGGTGACGGAGTGTCGACTCAGGTGAGAGAGCATGGATTCAGGTGACGGAGTGTCGACTTAGGTGACGGAGTGTCGACTCAGGGGCCCACGTAAACTATTGATAACCTTACACACGATAAATTACGAGCTTCGTGACGGAACAAAGCGGATCATGACTACCAACTAATCCTTGATTATTTATACGATCGTAAATGCTGACGGCTCTACTGTATGTAACCACAAAACACTGATGCTCTTATCCTCTACAGGAAACACGCGAAGAAAACACTGGTGAAACACATAGTAACACTGAGGAAAAATATGCAAAGCAACACTGGCTAATTAACATGGCAACACATTTGTGAAATACACACGTGACAATAGCCTGGTGACTATACTGTACACAGTAACACTGGCACAATGCTCACAACATAACATGATTATGTTAATAAAACACAGATGCAAAGAAAAACAACCTAATAATTCATTACTACAATAATGTAACAGTACTCCCTCGGGTGTACACTCCTCAGAGGCACACGCTCTTGTGCTTCCTGTGAAGTTCGTTCGTACAGCAACTTGTCATAAGGATTAAAATAAGCGCATTAATCTAAAGGTCAGTCTCCTCTCAGGAAAATCGCATCACGTTCTAGTCTCATAAAATTGTTGAAAGAAACAATTCACGCGACGGACACGTTCTTGCATTTCTGACACACGACATGAACCTGCAGTTATCACATGACAGAGTGCTTGGCATACCAAAAATATAACATGTAATGCTGTTTTACTGGTGTAGAGAGGAAGATCAATAGAATGCGCGCGCGCGAGTGTGTGTGTGTGTGTGTGTGTGTGTGTGTGTGTTATAGAACATCAACACTTGTCGCGCTTGTCAACAACATATTATGGGAGGAGTCGGATACGCCCGAAGACAAACACTCAAGATTTGAAGGACTTGAAGGGAGAGGAATTGGACGACTAGAAGTATAACTGAAAATCAGATACAGAAGTTAAGTATATATGCTAAAAACCTAACCTTTTATACTGATAACAGTATCCAAACTTACAAGAGAATCGGGAAAAATTACAAAAGTAAAGTCCGCATCCCAAGTTATGGTTCATGGTGTTAGTGGCCGCTTCAACAAGGGGCACAAAGATTAAACAAACACACTTTACCGCGTGAAGTTTGTGTTACATCTTCTCTTAACATTACCATCAAACTTTGTTGTGATTGCAAACACAATGAGCAGCCAGACAACCTTTGCGAGGCATCCTTCCTACACTTTTTAAGAAAACTTCAGCTCACTCGGATGCTTCAGAGAACATATAAAGTAAACAAAACAAGGCAAGGCTTCCCAAGGTACAGTAATCACACCAACATCCTTCACCAATGAGAAACGCGGGGCGAAGGACTGTGAAGGAGGGAGGGGGAGGAGAGGTTAGGTTAGGTTAGGTTAGGTTAGGTTAGGTTAGGTTAGGCGTGAGCTGAAAAAAAGGCGATGACATCCCCCAAAGCACTCCGAGGACACAGATACACGGGGAAGCCTTCGTTAACATTTCCTTTTTTTATTACTGTCTTTGAGAAATAACAAAACTACCTCAACAAAGTGTAACTCATAGAATACATAAGTGGTATACACAACAAAGGGTTATGGGACACTTTGTTATACATTACACGCATAACACATACAAATTATAAGCGTCTATGCAGAAATGTAGATTATACAACTTGAATCTTATACAAAGTGATATTTTCTCATACACGTAAAGGAGTATTAAGAGCATATATCGATCTTCAAAATGATATAAAGTGTTTATATAAATTACTAACACATTACCATAAAACAGAATAAACGAAGCAACCCCCCACCAAAAAAAAAATAATAAACGAGTAAAGTAAAAACCGTGACATAATCTGTTCCACAACTAATGCTCTACAAACTGAGTAATTAGCGTATTAATAACCTAATTTCTGTACAAAATAAAATATTATCCAAAATTATATCCTCGTAATTCCACCACCAACAAGAACAATCAAAGAAAAATCTACACCGAGTTGGTTTAGTCATGTGAGACACCCAATAACCACGGTAACAATTATCCCTAACTCCAAGACACTTAAAAAAGAGGAAGACTTTTCAATCAATATTCCTGATGAATATTTTACACCACTAGCAGTAAACATTCCCTCACTTAAGTGTTTCTTTTAAGGTAAGTGATGTCCAGGAGACTCACACACGCTTCAAACAGGTTCACTTACTTTATTTTTGGGTAAATTCTGCAGATAACATTTTTCTCTTTGACTGATATAAATATTGACGTCAAGTAAAATGGCAAAAAAAAATATTGGAAAATGGAGAACATGTGAGAGGGTTGGGAGGAGTGGGAAGCGTGTGGGAGGAGTGGGAAGCGAGTGGGAAGCGTGTGGGAACTGTGGGAGAGGGTGAAAGTGGTCTGGAGTGTGTTACAGAGAGGATGGGGGAGGTAGGAGGGCGTGTGACAGGGGGTGGAAGATGTGGGAAAGGAGTGGGAGAGGTGAAGTAAATAGTGTAAGTGTGTGGGTGGGGCAGGTGGATGTTATATTAGAGAGGGGGGGTAAGGATAGTGCATGGGAAGGAGTGGTGACAAGGGAGTGTGTGCGGGGGATGATGGTTTAAGAGGGGAGTGTACGGAATTGGGTCTGGTGGGAGAGGGGAGTGCGTGGGAGAAAGGGTAGCGAGAGAGGAGAGATCACGTGGGAGGGAGGTGGTGGGAGGGAGGTGGTGGGAGAGAAATGGTGGGAGAGTAAAATGCATTGGAGGAGGGTGTGTGGGAGAGAAAAAAAACGTGGGAGAAGAGAAGACGCTACAGGGAAGGAAAGAGCTACAAAACTTCTCCGTATCCTCAAGGTTTTCTACTTGGGAGAAGAGACCAGGTAGTTCCCAAGATGACGTTACAGGTAGAGCAAAAGTTATAAGAAATCAGAGTTGACTGAAGTAAGTACAAGCCTACGGCCTCTTGGTCAGTTCACGTAGGACATCTGGTTCAATAGTAAGATAGTGGGACTCCCAGACAACCACCACCAACAGTCAGCCAGTATCCTCAGACATTACCATCAATAAAAGTAAGGCAGTGACCCCAAACATCGCCACCAACAACAGTAAGACAGTAGCCCCAGACATCACCACCAACAACAGTAAGACAGTAGCCCCAGACATCGCCACCAACAACAGTAAGACAGTAGCCCCAGACATCACCACTAATAACACTAAGACAGTAGCCCCAGACATCACCACCAACAACAGTAAGGCAGTGACCCCAGATATCACCACCAACAACAGTCGGGCAGTGACCCCAGACATCACCACCAACAACAGTAAGGCAGTGACCCCAGACATCACCACCAACAACACTAAAAAAGTGACCCAAACATCAAGCTTAAAAACAGTACACACACACAGACAATATTGAAGACAAACGACCAAGTGACATTTACAAAAGTACTGTATGGAGTTCTACCGAAGAATTCTTTTTATTCCAAGGTTGTGGTGAACTCTGATAATCTGAAGTTGCAGCCAAAATAGAAGATGTGTCTGAAGTTGTGGCTGTACTGTAGCTCACTCTGAAATGCATGAACGTAGTCTACAAGTTGTCTAGCTAAAATGCAGTCAAGAGCTCATTGGTATTATGTGGAATGGGCTTCAGCATGGTATTTTTTTGGTATTTTCTTTTAATTAACATTCTATGGATCCGCGAGTGGGAGGGGGATTAAGTGTTTGTACATGATATAATTAAAAGGAATAAAGCAACGTTTTAATTTAACAAAAAGAGAAAAATCTATATAAAAAAAAATATGCAATGTTATAGATTTAAAAGAAGCACTTCAATATTTCCTCATGCTCTCCCTCGCGACTTCAGATGCAATAAGTGAAAATTGTATTTAAAAGAGTATAATCAGCTAGTGTTCGATTGTTGGCTCTGGCATCAGCTCCAGGTCGGTGGGTGATGCATAAATAAAGAACCAACTTTTATTGGACTCAGACCACGTAAGGTCGTACGGCTCCCACTTAGTAGAAACAGTTTCATTTGGGGTCCTAAAAAAACAATTGACGTTTTTACCAAATAGGTACAGTTTTTTTTTAATTATTGCTATGACAATAGAAATAGTTCATACATGGTCAAATTTGATAAGTTTCTATTTTTACATCATTGACTATCATAGAAAACTAACAAAATTAGTTCAGAATTACACGAAAGCGCTTGGGAACTTCGTGTTTTCTTTTTTCCTTGTGGTTATCATATATATATATATATATATATATATATATATATATATATATATATATATATATATATATATATATATATATATATATATATATATATATATATATATATATATATATATATATATATATATATTCTCTGCTTGAGAGGATTTGAATATAAATCAATAGAGAAAAGAGAGAGAATACAAACACGAGTTATGACTCACATTAAGTGTTGCCAAGATTCCAGGTGCCAGTCTCATGTCCATCGCTGAAACAAAATTAACATTATTAAACATATATCTTCACACCTTAGAAAAACAGGACATTTTACAGTTGAATAGTAAGTTCACCAGATGTGTGTATTATCCCGACTCCATCCCTGGGTTTGAAGGAAACAGAAGTTCAAGTTTGAAAACAATAATCTTCGAGACAGCAGGTGTTGGGGTCGCTGTCCACATGACGTCAGCAGTAGGGTGCGGGAGCCAAGTGCAGGGAGTCTGGCAGTGAGTATCACACACCTCATACCTGAAGGTGTTCAGGTAACTGCACTGTTTGCTTCAACGTCTGTAGTGGGCACACACACACACACACACACATACTGTATAGAAAAAAAAATATATATATATATATATATATATATATATATATATATATATATATATATATATATATATATATATATATATATATATATATATATATATATATATATATATATATATACTCATTTTTAGTCCATATAACACGAGGACTTTGAACATATAATCAAAGAACTTAACAATGTCCTTGTGGGTTAGTCGGTAGTTCCTAGTCCCAGCCAGTAGGTCGAGGATCGAATCCTAGCTGGTTAGGCCGTTGATTATATATATATATATATATATATATATATATATATATATATATATATATATATATATATATACACGAAAGTTTGCTTTAACAAAATTTCAGAAATTAACTTTTTGGCAACAGAAGACACTCCTCCTCCCCTCGGGCCAACACCTTCCCCACCCCTTTCTATTCTTTTATTTTTTCCCTCCCCGTCCTCTTTCCTCCCTATTCTTTCACCACATTTCCTCTTCCCAATTTCTCTTTTCAGCTATCATCCCTCACTCCTCATTCCCCATATCATTCCCCATTCCATTCGCCCTCCCTAGCCATCCTTCCTCCACCTTCACACCCCTCTCCTCCTTTCCCTCACCCCTATCCGCCATACACTTCTCCTCTTCTATCTCAATCCCTTCCCTACCCATCACTCCCCTCACCAGCTGTCCTTCCCCTCCCCCACTACCTTCTCCTCCACTAAACCATTCCTTTCCCCACTTATCCTCTCCCCCCTCCCCTCGTTCCCCTCACCCCAAGCCTTCAGGTGAGAGGGGTAACTGGAATAACCTACACCATCACAATCCTCTTGCCTCCCTCTCCTAGCCAGTATAATCCAGCTCACACCCCAATAAGAAGGGGAAGCCTCCATCCTCTCGTTCACTCCCCCTTCCCCTCATCACTCGTCTCTCCTGTCACTCTCTTGTCCCTTCTTTACCCTTCAACCTTTCCCATCACTTTCTTCTAACCTGTACTCTTTACCCTCACCTATTCTCTACCTGTCACACTCACCTTTCCTCTACACTTAACTTTCTCCCCTCTTCTTCTACTCCTTCACTTTCTTTCCTTTCCTTCCCTTACCTCTCCATTACTTTCATTCCCTTTCTATCCCTCACCTTCACTCTCTCATCTCTCCCTAACACTGTCTCTCACTCTAACTTCCTTTTCTTGTCATCCGTCCTCCCCTCCAAGTGAGTTAGTGTCCCCCAGAAGGTGAAATTATAGGCATCGTGTATATTATAATAGTTTGGCCTTACACTGCCATATTAACCCATCGATTATAATTATGAGGCGTCAAAAAATCCTTATCTGATTTGAGCTACAGTGATTACAACACGGTGGCCCTAGGTTATAAAGCAGTGGTCCTAGGTTATAACGCAGTGGCCTTGGGTTCGTGATACACTGTAATTACTCGTACAACTCAGTGGTCTGGGGCCAATGACACACCAAGGCTGTCTGAGATGACCCAGTTGGTGCTGTGCGATAATTATGACACATACATACATACATACATACATACATACATACATACATACATACATACATACATACATACATTACATACATACATACATACCCTCGTGATGTATGATAATTGTATTACGTGACGTCATTCCTGATCTGTGGTGATTAAGACTTAACATGTGATACTTGGTAGTTATGACACAAACAATCGTTTCGTCTGTTTGTTGTTTACAGATAAATTATGTACCGAGTTTTAGTTCTTATTATAATTTACTGAACGTCACGTGTTACTTAAACCCATATATTTTCCTGCCAGTAACAATTATATCACGTAATCTGATTATCCATTGCATACACGAGAAGGAATGCAGAGTTGTATTATAATTATTGTAAGTAACCTTCTCCATGTCATACCATAAATACAGTACGTAATATAACACAATTAAATGTAACGTACGTGATTTAGTTTGTACCATAAAACAAATATACTGCCTCACTGGACGCTATACAATAAAGTGCTATACGTGACCTACTTTCGAACCACACTATAAATATTGCCCAAGGTCTAATTTGCAGCTTATCATAATTACCAGCAAATAATACCAGCTTTAACTAGGTCTTATTTTATACCAGCTGTCCTCCCCTGAACATGAATACTTAATACCGTTTAATACAACTAACAGTATATACAGTCTCGGGCAAATGACTTCATAAAGCCAAATTACAGTAGTACATTATGAACTATCTCGTTCTTTGTTTAATTGTTTTGATTGTTTGGAATAATGTATAATGAATGTGTAAGTTGCAGTAACATGTTATTTACTCCATGACAACATCGCGAGTCATGTTACAATGTTGACAGAAGACTCGTGTGTAAAGTCTTCTCTGCCACATAAGTTGTAAATTATTTCATCATTTGCGTGATTAATCCCAAGCCATGATCAGACTTTCCTAATATTTATTTATATATACTGCAAAGATTCCAGTTTCCAGTTTTGTGTTAGATAATATGACAACAGACGAAGGATTTTAAGAACCACACCGAAACAACAAGAGTCGCTTTGTTTATTTTGAAATTGATCTGACCACTCCGTTTTGATTGTATATACATAACTGAGGCTTTAAAGGAGCTGTGTTTGGGCGTATTTTGACCACCATGTGAATGAATCAGGTCAAGACTACCCAATCAGATACGCTTTCACTTAACCAAGCTACAAAAATAAAAAATAAGCATTATGAACCAGTATCTATGCGGAACCGAGCCAAGGTACAGTAAATTCTCCTTTAAAAAAAAAAAAGTTTGTTCATAATAAAGACAAATGATTAGACTTCCAGTATATGGCTTAATGTTCTCCCCTGGCGGATCCGTTCGTGTCGCTTCGTGCCGGAAATGCATCACTCGATCCCTTAATATGCAGGCAATTGCGGGTTACAGTGCAGGAGAATGCATCGTGCCATTAGAACATTACCCCAGCGATGATTGTGATAACTCCGCGTCACGCAACCCACACCACCCTAGAGCTCCCTACCCCTCCCCCCCTCCTAGCTGTCGAAAAGAGGAGGCTGTTGTTTTTTACAGCGTGAGTGTGTAGGAGTGTGGGAGACCAAGTAGGGGGTGTGGGAGGTTAGTGTAGGGTTGTGGGAGGTTGTAGTGTGTGGGAGGTTAGTGTAGGGTTGTGGGAGGCTGTGGGGTGGATGTGGGAGGTTGGTGGGGGTGGGAGGTTTGTAGGAGGTTGGTGTAGGGGTGGGGTGTTGGGTAGGGGGTGGGAGGTTGGTGTAGGGGTGGAGGTTAGTGTAGGTTGTGGGAGGCTGGTGGGGTGGGATGTGGGAGGTTGGTGTAGGGGTGTGGGAGGTTTTGTAGGAGGTTGGGGTAGGGGTGTGGGAGGTTGGTGTAGGGATGTGGGAGGTTGGTGTGGGGTGTGGGGAGGTTGGGGGAGGTTGGTGGGAGGTTGTGGGAGGTTGGTGTAGGGGTGGGAGGTTGATGGTGGGGGGTGTGGGAGGTTGGTGTAGGGGAGGTTAATAGGTGTGGGAGGTTGGTGGGGTGTAGGGAGGTTATGTAGGAGGTTGGTGTAAGGGGTGGGAGGTTAATGTAGGTGTGGGAGGTTGGTAGGTGGATGGGAGGTTGACGATAAATAATATTATATATTAACTTTCTCTTAACGTTAAAGAAGTATTATGTTAACTTTCTCTTGACGTTAAAGAAGTATATTAACTTTCTTTTGACGTTAAAGAAGTATTATATGAACTTTCTCTTGACGTTAAAGAAGTATTATATGAACTTTCTCTTGACGTTAAAGAAGTATAGTAACTTTCTCTTGACGTTAAAGAAGTATTATATGAACTTTCTCTTGACGTTAAAGAAGAATTATATTAACTTTCTCTTAACGTTAAAGAAGTATTATATTAACTTTCTCTTGACGTTAAAGAAGTATATTAACTTTCTCTTGACGTTAAAGAAGTATTATATGAACTTTCTCTTAACGTTAAAGAAGTATTATATTAACTTTCTCTTGATGGTAAAGAAATAGTACACACATATTCTCAAATCTTCTAATAACAAAGAAACATTATACCATCAGTCTGAGAACGGCAAAAAAAAAAACCATTACACTCACAATCACTTTAGAGGAAAACCAACATATATTTACGATCTCTTGAAGGACAGCAAATATCACGTTCGCAATTACTTGACGATAAACAAACAAACACAACCACGGTCTCTCAACAACACAACTCCAAGTATTATGTTGACGGTCTTATATTAGAACGCCCAAACAATTAGTTCGCGGATCGGATTTTTTTTTTTTTACGCAACGATCAAAAACAATTGTCAAGGGCAGGAAGCACTACATAGCCTTAATGATCAACAACCAGAGTCTGGCCTATAAATAACCACTTAATTAACGGTGGTTTACAATGGTGAGCGTTTTCTTAATTGTGAAGAGAAAAAAGTGGTTGAAAGATGCTGAAGAGTAAAGAGGATAAAGGAGAAAAGGAGAGAGAGAGAGAGAGAGAGAGAGAGAGAGAGAGAGAGAGAGAGAGAGAGAGAGAGAGAGAACGAGGAAGAGAAAGAATGAAAGCGAGGGAAAGATAGAGGGAGAAAAAACTAATAATAGTCACAGAAACATTTAAAAAAAAATCCTTTGCTAAATTCAACATAAAAAAATCTTTATATTAAAAAAAAAATAACTTTCCATTTTCTTCTTCCTATTTATATTCTTCACACACACAAAAAAAAAACAACTAAGATAAGCGAGAGAGAAAATTACTTAAGATAACAATTCAAAATAACACGGGTGGGACACACACACACACACAGGTCAACAATCTATCATGACCCAGGACAATTTTCCTCGCCTGAAAAGAGAGAGAGAAAGATGGAGGGTGACTTTGTGGATTGTCATTGTTAGTGTCATCATTTTGTGTGTGTGTGTTTGTGTGTGTGTGTGTGTGTGTGTGTGTGTGTGTGTGTGTGTGTGTATACTTTTTCCTTTATTGCCACATTTTTATTTAGTTTATTGCACTTCCTGATTCCTTGTCTTCACCCTCATTACATTATCTATACTACTTAATTTATATATATTTTAATTATTATTGTTTTTCACATAACCTCCAGTCTTCTTGTCCCTTAAACCTCATCTTTATTGTTAATCTTTTATCTCCATCTTCATCATTGTCGTGTGGCTTTGCGTTTTTTTTATCACTTTTTTGGTTTTCGTTCTACTGTACTTATTGGTCTTAATATGTAAATATAGGAACGAGTAAATGTGAAGAAATTATGGTTCACAATGAGAGAGAGAGAGAGAGAGAGAGAGAGAGAGAGAGAGAGAGAGAGAGAGAGAGAGAGAGAGAGAGAGAGAGAGAGAGAGAGAGAGAGAGAGAGCAATATGGCTGGGCTACTTGACTCGAAATGCAAGAAAAAGAAACAGTTTGTACGGGTCAGAAATATTGTGCTTGGGAACACAATGGTGACCAGGAAACAGAGGAGAATAAATAAAGAAACAATTACTAGAATTATTATCGGAGAGAGAACGCACTAGAGGTTGTCAAGGTCATATTAATAAATAGAGAGAATAGAAATGAGAGATAAAGAATAGATACAAAAAATAAAAGACATTAACATTTAGAACAATCCTGAAACACAAGAAAAAATCTTAACTTTTGACCTTTGACTCTTTAATAGTGTGACCTTGACCTTTTATGATATGGAGGTGGGAGTTACTGTATGTCTGACATTTTGTCTTGTTGAATATTAAACTTTCTGAAAAATATTGTTGGAAAAAAAAGTACAATCATTCAAATGTAATAGAGTATTTTTTTTTTTTTTGGGGGGAAGATAGACATTGTTGATGGAATATGAGAGGTGACAAGAACAAACCAGGTAGATATTCAAGGTCTTGTTGTAGGAGTGTACCAAGAGGAGAGCACACGTGTTACCGCAGTCAGAGTGTGACTCATTGACAGCGAATGTTGGGAATGCTTGTGTTTGAACACCCTGTGTTATATGGGGGAAAATTATTTCAGTGAGCGGCAAAGTTATTGAAGTTATTGAAGTTATTGAAGTTATTATTATTATTATTATTATTATTATTATTATTATTATTATTATTATGGGCACAGCGACACAGCAACTAACTAAAGCTTTTTCTTCCACAGCAAGTTTAACATCCGGCCAAACGAATTAGGTAAGTGAGAACTACGCCCCAAGGGATAGAGTATATCTCCCTTGATACTGACCCGCTAAACCCGACCCACACCAGATTTGGGAAATTAGAGCAAAGGTCAAGGATGATGAACCTGCAGTGTGTGTGTGTGTGTGTGTGTGTAATAATAATAATAATAATAATAATAATAATAATAATAATAATAATAATAATAATAATAATAATAATAATAATAATAATAATAATAATAATTAACGGTTTATTGAAAGAGCTTGGCAGCCAGAAGGCTGAAAATATACAGTTACATATTGTGTGTGTGTGTTTGGACATCTAGAAGGAAACTAAAACCTTTGATCACACACCACCCACCACTTCCTTTACAATCTACTTCACGTTTTGTTTTTCCTACTCTTTCCTTACTCTTTGCGAACACCATTTGTGAAATATATTAACCTGATATATTTCACCTAACTATTATAATTGGAATCTCTCTGTCTCTCATATCGATTCCCATGAACAATAGCCCAATTCACTATATATAATTGTGATGTTCCCTGGCCCCCGTGTCTATAATTAGCTTAAGTGATATTATTATCGTCTATTATAGCTTTTTATTAGCTCGGGCCTGACTATAACATTATCATAGCTTTTTATTGTTTTTAGAGCTGTTGCGTGACTCTTAAATTCTTGTGGTAAATGTTTATTCTCTCTTAGCTTTAGAGCCCCGGGTGGCTGAGTGCTTTTAGCTTTTTCTTATATTCGTAGCTGAGGTTTGACTTCTGACTGTAGCTTTATAAAATCACATTTGTTAGATCACTTAAGATTCTCCCCCAGTTTATTTCACCTGAATCTTAAACAACTTTACGCTCACCTAACTTAACATAACCCAATTTAACCTGACCTGACCTGACCAAACCTAACCGAACCCCCCCCCCCCAATAATGTGATGGTGAGCAAGAATCTTCAGATGAACGCACTCGTTTTAGCTTGAACCTGACTGCAGTACCGTTATAGCTTTTTCTGATTGGTTTTATAGCTGAGGTTGACTATAACTCTTTACGAGGTCGTTTAATCCAACAAGTTTACTGAGGTTTATACAGTATGTTTAGCTTCAATGATGTTGGTGCTGCACGCTAAAGAAAATAATTATAAGTCTTTATATCGACCTACCATTAGCTTGACTGATTTTGCGTTATTTTCATTTTAGCTTTTCATAGCTGGAAGATTCACGGAAACGGTGACGTAACATTAGCTTAAGTGATGTTGCTACCCTCCACTATAGTCTTTTATGGGCTCTAACATTATAGCTTTCCCGCAAAACAGTTATAGTTGCAGGGGGGGAGGGAGTGATTTACATACCGTTGGGAGTCACCAGGGGAGCTGTTCAATATACAACTGAACGAGACACTAATGCGACTGTCGACCCATTACGACTCCTGGGCTTGGTGCTCTCTCTCTCTCTCTCTCTCTCTCTCTCTCTCTCTCTCCGAATCAATCCTTCCCCAGTACAGTACACTACTAGTACACTATTGGATGAAGCCTTCTTCAGTACAGTACACTACCAGTACATTACTAGATGAAGCCCTCCCCAGTACAGTACACTACTGGATGAAGCCCTCACCAGTACAGTACACTACTGGATGAAGCCCTCACCAGTACAGTACACCACCAGCCTCTCGTCTCCAGCCTCCAGCTTCAACAACCTCTCCCAACTTTACCCATCTGGTTCTTCTCTTGGTTGTTTCCCGTCTAGTGGGATCCAGCTGAGTATCTGTTTAGTCCACTGCTGATCCATCCCTGCCACTTCAGGCCCTCGACCCTTGAAAGAATATCTAGTAGTTTTTCACTTGCGTCTCAACCACTCGTGTCCCTCCCTCCGTTCCTCCCTCTCTTATCTCCCTCCCTCCACTCCTCCCTCTTTTTACCCCTCCCTCTCTTTTTCTCCAGCCCTCTCTTTCTCTTTTGCCTTCCACTTATCTCATCCGTATGTCAACACTTACACCACGCACCAGTCGGATGTTTTCCTTATCAGTAGGAGGAGACTGTTGGCTTTGAATATATGATTCGGTCCCCCAAAGGTCCTCCAGGTTATTTTGAGTCCTCTTTTGATTTCGCAGATCTGATTTTCCACACACACACACACACACACACACACACGAGTATACACCCGTCGGGAAGAGGATGAAGCTCTGGTACTAGTCAGTGAAGCAATATTGACTCTGGCCTCTACGTGGGTGGCTTATCCTAACCTCTACTCTCCCTGACCTCTACTCGCCCTGACCTCTATCGCCACAAAATTTCTACCCTCATCTTTACCCTCGCTGTCATCTAACCTCCATCCTCACCTAACCTCCATCCTCACCTAACATCCACCCAATCTCACTCCAACCTAACCTCCACTATCACCTAACCTCAACAATCACCTAACCTCCACTGGCTCCTAACACACTCTTACCACCTAACTTCTACTATCGCCATTAACCCCACCCTTATTTAACCACCATCACCCCTTTACCTCCACCCCCGCCACACCTCCACCTTCACCAGGTGTGGGTGGAAACCATTAGTAATATGTGTCAATGTTTCACAAGTGTCACAAACCTTACCTGCTCATGCCGGTAAATTTTCATTGACACTTTTTAATTCATTCAATCTTTTGGTTTTGTTTTCTAAATCAATCCACCAAATTGTCAACTTAATAAATGCCTGAAATTGTTATACTCTATTTTGACTTTTAATTTTCAGTGGATGATTTTTCGATGTAAGTTAACGAACGGGGTTGTGGCATGTGGCAAGTTATGACGTCACGCAAAGGCGTCATCATTACGTCAGTAGTCACGTGGTGGAGGTACTGATCGACATATGCCGCGGCGCTCACCAAATATTGCTTCTCGTTTTAAAGTATGAGAAAACTTTTTTATGTACACACACAATAGATCACAGTACACTTTGCTACGTCCATAACCAGATAGATTTATCAAACATAGATAAATATAAACAGAGATATACAGACTAAGAGGGAGAGAGAGAGGAGGATAAATGTAAACACGTAGAGTAAAAGACATAGACAAACAGGCTTCCTCTCCCGATAATATTTACTTGGTTGAGGGTCTGGAACCTGCCAGGGGGAATAAGGTGCTTCAGGAAGGGAGCACGGAGCTAATTATGTTGGGGGAAAACTCAAAGAAAGATCAATCAATTTGGATATCGGCAGTCGGGGCTGTGGGATCATAAGCAGTAGTACTTGGAATGTTTTCAGCTGCTGGTGGGCCCCAATGGTGGCTTAGAGGGCCCTGGCCTTGATTGGTGGTTCTGAGGTCCCCGACTACTGGTTCTGAGGGCCCCGACTACTGGTTCTGAGGTCCCCGACTACTGGTTCTGAGGTCCCCGACTACTGGTTCTGAGGGCTCCTGACTATTGGTTCTGAGGGCCCCCGACTACTGGTTCTGAGGGCCCCCGACTACTGGTTCTGAGGGCCCCCGACTACTGGTTCTGAGGGCTCCTGACTATTGGTTCTAAGCCCCACCCACAACACTTGCTCAGATATTGGCGTATAACTATCGGTTCCATAGTCGACACACACTAGTTTTCATGTGACGCTGACCACTGCTCCTATTGGGTCCTTAATCATTTTTAGGGTCGCAGGCCATTCATTCCAAGGACCCTGACCAGTGCTTCAGATGGATCTATAACCAGTTTCTATGGTCCCATTCCAAGACCATTCGTCCTTAGGTCCTCCACTACAGTTTCTGGTGGGCTCATTGCCACTGTCACTAACATTTGAGACTATTCGTTTCAAGGACCTCGCCCCTGGGTCTGAAACTTTTGCTGAAGACCAACATTGTAGTTCCCCCCCCCCCCAAAAAAAAATCTACGTACTATATACAATCAAGTTGTCCTCTACACGCCGTTTTCTCCCTACAATCTGTGCTATAGGCCCAGAGCCCATTCTTCTTCTCTTTGTAAATGGCCAAAACAAATCGTTACTCGAGAACAACAACTTCGTAACTTTACACTATCAGAACTCTGAAGATCTCGCTCATTAGCGAGAGTTTCGTTTACTTTAGCTCATAACCTTCCTCTACTCCGAGAACCTAAAATTTACTTAAAATCAAAGCAAGGAGAAAAAAGTAGCGAGTTCTTTTACTCTTATAGTTCACCGTCTACTCTAATATTTATGGGGCCTCCAGAGTTCTGTTTCAGCTACTAAAATAGGGCAGGTTAGTAGTAAACTTCCTGATCGTAGTTAAAAAAAAAATACACACGGGAGTAGACATTTATGATCCCGTCACGCTTATAGGTTAACTGCCTTTGTGGGTGGGTGTCTGTTTGTTTTCTGCTCTGCTTGTTACCACCCGAGTGTCCATAATTATGAGCTGATCTTCCTGAAACTATCACAGCTGATTAGGCATATTGACAGGTGAAAGTCTCCACTGTACTCTATAGCCACCAACGAGACTGGTTTGACCTTTACGAAACTTTAAAAAAGCCGTATAATGACTACCTTGCCTCATCGATCACCTTACTCGAGCGACTATGATGCTCCAAGGACAACTTTACTCCATGGCCACCTGAGAACAATAGCCACCCAACCCTAGTGGCCACCTCACTCCAACAACCACTTTTTGCCCCTATTACCAACCTTACTCCAGTAACCTTAGTGGTAATATTATTCCAGTGGCCACCATACTCTAGCGACCACCTAACTCTAGCGTCTTACCCTACTCCAGTGTTCACCCTACTCCAGTGATCACCTTACTCCTGTGGCTAACATTCCAGTGGCCACCACACTCCAGTGACACACATTGACCACCTTTCCATTACTCCATTTCCTCTTTCCTTCTTAGATTCTTTAACCTCCCAGATAATACTCGGGATCACGTGTCTTCTACAACCTAGGTTTGCCAGGCGCCCCCCCCCCCTCCCCTAAAAAAACGTAAAATTCTCCTACATTCAAAAACTGTTTATTAAATCTGCAGGTCTAGGGTCGTGTCAACTCTCTTGGGCCAATAGACACGAACTGACAGGATTCTTAATTTCAGCTGTCAGTCTTCACGCCTCAGGACCTTCTGAACTTTGATGTCTTGAAGATTTCATACCTCAGAGGTGAATGACAAGTGCCAAAGGAACTTGACTTGTGAGAAACGTTTTCAGTTAATGGATATGAGACTTGTTGGGGGTGCCACTTGGGGTATGAAGAAATAAGTTTTATGGTGTGAGACAATGAGATATGTGGCTGAAGACCTGAATAATGATAAGTCTTAAAAGTATGAGAGGCTAGGAATGAGTTAAGGACGTCATGGGAGTTGAGGAACCGTGATTTTATCCTCATTCATGGCATTAATAAAAGTGTTGATACAATAGTTGAAATTATCTACTTTTATTGTCAGTCGACTTCATTTTTTATTAGAACAGTGTTGAGGATAAGTGATAATTATACTGACATCACTGTATAAAAACATATTAATGAATGAACATGTATCTTTGTTGACAACGATTTGTATCAAGTGGCAATTTCTAATCTTGGTTTGTTTCTCTGTTTCTGATTACTGTAGACAATGCCTCAGTGTTAAGACGGCGTTCTGTTAGGGAAGTAACTGTCTCCTTCTTTATACCAGGGTAAAAGTGACTAATTATTTCCTTAAAATCAGGCTGTAATAACTAATAATTTTCCCCTTTCTTTTATCAGTCTGGAAGCAATTATCTCTAAAACTAAGTTAGCCTAAAAGTAGCTGCCCCTTCAAGTGAATCGTTCGGAATATGAGCAATAATTCTTCCTCTGAACGAATCTGCAGTGCATCGCTACATTAAAAAAAAAAATACAAACATCAGTAAACTGTCATCTATAGTTATCTGGTATACAAAGTTTCATACGCAATCGTCACTTAATGCTTCAAAAATCTCAAAAGAAACTAAAAGGCGAAAAGGAAAATAATTCGGGGTCCTTTGTCCTTGGCCATTAACATCTGTATCTTATTCAACATAAAAAATACTCTTTTTCTTAACAAGCCTCATATTAATCATGCAAGGTAGACAGACACACGTATAATGGTTCAGCGGTACACCTACAGTCTAGTGCTACCAACAGCAGCCACGAGTCATCACTACCAACTTTAACTATGTTGTGTACATATGAATGACCACCTTCATATATACTCTTCATAGATCTATATTCATCCTTAAGATAACACATTTTACCATTTACTACCAGAAAAAGCTACATTTAAGAAAATATACTTCCTGTAGTAGCATTTAGCCTCGAATCATTCTACTATAGGGGTGAGTAAATACAGCACTCGCCTCCTCTCCTAAGAGTTAGTTCGTGCCAGGCCACACTACCTCTGTGTGTATCAAAACTTTGTATCCTATGTATCGTCACTGTCCACAATGGATCGTCAGGGCAATGAAACACACTTTAAATTTTTCATAAAACAAAGATATATTAAATGTGTTTTCTAAAGTAACAGTTACGCCGAACATTCTTTTGTAAGTTTATACAGCCAGAATAATGTAAATATATTACTTAATACAACTAACTTTCAGTGTGTAGAACCAAAGTTAAATATAGTCAAATTCATTATACTTGGAGTAGCAATAATCATTCTAACCTTATTATACCAGGTAAAGCTCAATATAATTAGATATAATTCACTTAGTTATATTTACGTATAGCACAATATATTATCTCTTAGCATCACAGAACTAAATATCATAAAATGTAATTCAAATAACTATACCCAACCTCTACGCACTCTTTTAGCTTATATTACCAGAGTAAAATATAATACAACTCATCCCGTATCGCTTTATTTGGGCTAAACACAAGAAACATTCATATAGATACCTATAGCCCCCAACACGATCGCTTCAGTTTATACTAACGAAGCTAAAAATAACTTGAATATACCCTGATTATTTTAGTTAAGAAGAGTCTCTGAGTTATATAAGCTCGAGCCCAGCCAGGAGAACGAGGAGGCACCACTTTAAACTTTTTTGTGTTGTCTTCAAGTGCAAAGTTTGGCTATTTACTGTTTAATTATGATCTCAGGCGAGGGAAGAAGAGGCCACCGGACGTACCTGAGGGGAGAGGAAGGGAGGGGAAGGAGAAAGGGAAAGGGAAAGACAATAGAGTAATGGAGGAGGATGAGTGGGCAGGATGAGGTTGAAGGACAGTGGGGAGTAGGAACGAGGAGATATAATAGGGGTGAGATAAGAATGAGGATGAGCGGAGGGAAGGTGATGGGTGTGAAAGACGTGGAGGGTGATATGACAAGTGACAGGTAAGGAAGAGAGTGTGTGTGTGTGTGTGTGTGTGTGTGTGTGTGTGTGTGTGTGTGTGTGTGTGTGTGTTACCAGCTGTCCCCACTCTTTCCTGTAGAATATATGGGAAAAGGAGGAAATCCCCCAAGCTCTTAAAGACGCCTCCATCGTCAATATTTATAAGAACAAGGGAGACCAGTCAGGCTGTGGCAACTACCGCAGGATCTCACTGCTATCAGCAGCTGGTAAGATCATCGCCAGAATCCTCCTAAACAGACTTCTTCCTTCCAGAATCTCAATGTGGCTTTAGACCATCACGTGGCACCAATGACATGATCCTTGTTGCCCGCCAGATGCAGGAAAAGTGCAGAGAACAGCATCATGACCTGTACGTGGCTTTCATCGACCTAACCAAGGCCTACTCGATCAACAAGGAAGCCCTCTGGCGTACCCTCAGACGTTTTGACTGCCCATCAAAATTCACCGGCATTGTGAGGAAACTCTAAGATGGCAAGAACGGCAGTGTCCTCCACAATGGCATCCAGTGTGAGTTTCTTCCCCATCCAAACGGGGATAAAACAAGGATGTGTACTGGAACCAACTCTCGTTTCCATTTTCTTGGCTGCCTTCCTTACTCGTGTCAGTGCCAATTTACCCAACGGGGTGGACATAGAGTACATAAAACGACTCCAGGCAGAAACAAGGTGTCGGCAGCTTCCAACACTGAACTTTAGTATGCAGACGACCTCACCCTTGTCGCTCACACTGAACGCGACCTACAGGAGATCCTGAACACTTACGCAGATACGTATGCACACTTCGGCTTGAGGCTTATGTACGTAAGACTCAGATTCTCTTTCAGCCTGCCCCGAGTTCAGCCACACCTCAACCATCCTTCCAGCTTAACGGTACTACCCGCTCTCATGTTACCCACTTTCAGTATCTCGGCACCCACCTATTCACCAAGGCGGACATCGATGAAGAGATTCAACATCAGATCAGATGTGCATCTCAAGCCTTTGACAGCCTCTGTATCCGTGTCTTCAGCTGCAGGGAACTGAAATTATCTACAAAGTTGCACGTATATCGAACAGTGGTCCTCCCCACCCTGCTATATGGCAGTATGACATGGGTCATATACAGGAGGCACCTCAAGGCACTCGAAAACTTTCACCAACGTAGTCTTCGTTCCATCCTCCGAGTTCGCTGGGAAGACAAGAGAACAAATGACAGTATTTTCGCTGACACCAACTGACCATGTTACTTGCATGGCAGACAGTAGACTGCCAAAGCAGCTACCTTACAGTCACCTAACGAATGGTAAACGTAACGCTGGCAGGCAACTGAAAAGGTATTACGATAGTCTTAAGACAAACCTGAAAAAGTGCCAAATCGACCCCCTCACCTAGGAGACGATTACTCCACACAGTAACGATTGGAAGAGCACCACACGAGATGGTGTCAATACTTTCGAGTTAGCCCGACTGCTTACCGACAGACAAGCGCCAGCGCCGGGACGACGCCGCTGTCGCCCCTCCCACACTAGATATAGCCCTCCACACGTACAACATCTGTGAACGACTCTGCCGGTTCCGTATCGGCCTCTCTGGTTACCTCAGAGCTCACCAACGAAGGTAACATCCTTAATAATTCATTTCATTTTATCATAGACGGAAAATCGTCAAACTCGATTTTTTATTAAAAAAAAATGTAGTAGTAGTAGTATGTGTGTGTGTTAATGCCTCAGTATCTACAGCTGTTGGTCATGTAGCATGAATCTACGAATATACTGTACAGTTACTCTCTCATAATAAATAAAAGGGAGAGTATCTGACCCTTTACAGCATGCCCGGACACCTGTACTACACCTCTTAACACAGCAGACCAACAGTTAGGCCACGTACAAAGGAAAAGGATTTTGACAACCCTACCGAGTCAATAGGAGTCACAGCGTGTTTTGAGTGTGTGTGTCCGCCAATCTCATCACCTGAGGCGGCATTTCTTGTCAGTTTCCTTCTGCATAAATAATACCTGTATAAAATTACATCGCCAATATATTCAAGCATTACTCAAGAATTTAAGAACACAGTGGAAAAATTGTGTCACATTATCTTGAGCCCGTGTTATTCTTTCGTCACAACACAGTATGTAGTTAAGTATATATATGTTCCTTTATAATATTAACGCCCCCCTGATGTATAATAAATAATAATAATAATAATAATGATAATAATAATAATAATAATAATAATAATAATAATAATAATAATAATTAATATTATTATTAGTATTAGTATTAACGGTTTATTGAAAAGGTCCTGCAGCCCGAAGGCTGAAAATATACATTGAACATAAATGACTTATTACATACATTGGTGGTTAAACAAAAGCCTTCATTAGGGAAAGGTAAAGGAACATACAGTGAACATACAGATTAATGTAGGTGTTGAACAGCAAACACGTAGTGTAGTAACTCCCTCACAGATGGTGTTAGGAGGGACCTCACGTGGTGTAGTGGTTCCCTCACAGATGGTGTTAGGAGGGACCTCACGTGGTGTAGTGGTTCCCTCACAGATGGTGTTATGAGGGGCTTCACGTGGTGTGTGTGTGTGCGAATTAGAAGGCGATATTAACGGAAGCTGAACATCTGACCAAACTGAGCACGAGTGTCTATGAGGATTTCCTTTATAAGGGACGAAAGGAATCTAAGGTGTTGTGACCAGCTATTAAGACCATACACCTGTGTCTTCCCTCAACCACCTGATGCATTCATAATGTTCACGAAAGGCACTCTCTCTCTCTCTCTCTCTCTCTCAAAAACAATAACCATGAAATGATGATCCAAATGAAGATATTAATCTCTACCAATCAGTCATCACACTTAGTCAAACACACTTACGTTAGACATATTTTCTGGTATATGAATATTGGTCGGGGTATAACTCAGTATTTGAATTCATCGACCATCAACATATTATCACACAATTAAATGGGTATTTGACACATGTGACTACAAGTAAACATTATACTAAAGGTCCCTCATGATAAATGATTATGTATAAAGTTATAAAAATATACCTGTCAAAATGGTAAAAACGTAAACATGATTTGACACTATAACTAACTGATGATGTGAGTGACAATCACCTTCCTCACCCAGGTAAAGTGGGTAAAAGTCTGCTCTGAGGTGAGTAATTGGGTTTCTTTGCATATCAGTGCGGCACTATCGTCTTTTCCCCACATATTACTCACCTTTCTTGAGTGTTATCTGAATTTCATAAGAACATAAGAACATAAGAAAATAAGGAGTCTGCAATAGGCCGGTTGGCCTGTGCATGGCAGCTCCTGTCGAGAGTTACTACCACTCTCTATCATCCATGAATCTATCTAGCCTCCTTTTGAAACTTTCCAGAGTTCCCGCACTTACTACAAAGTTGCTAAGCTTGTTCCACTCGTCCACCATCCTATTTGTGAACCAGTTTCTTCTATCTCCCTCCTAAACCTAAACTTATCCAACTTGAATCCGTTGCTCCGAGTCCTAACCTGCTCGGATATTATAAGAACTTTATCTATATCCCCTTTATTGATTCCTTTCACCCACTTAAATACTTCTATCATATCTCCCCGCACTCTTCGTCTTTCTAGGGAATGCAAGTTAAGTTTCTTTAACCTATCCTGATATGGAAGGTCTCTAAGTCCCGGAATCATTTTTGTCATTCTTCGCTGCACCGACTCTAGTGAATATATATCCATTCTATAATAGGGGCACCAGAACTGAACCGCATAATCGAGGTGCGGCCTAACTAGCGCAAGATATAGTTGCAATAAGACCTCTGCACTCTTGTTACTTACACTTCTAGATATAAAACCCAATACTCTGTTTGCCTTATTTCGAACATTAACGCACTGTTTTCTAGGCCGTAGGTCCGGGCTTACAAGTACCCCTAGGTCTCTTTCACAAGTCGACTTCTCTAGGTTGATTGGTGATTTTATGAGGCAATCCATATGCGTAAAATGCTAAATATTTATAATAATATTAACGTTACATTTATATCCATCATTCATATATGGGTTTGTTAATATACATACCTGGGTGACGGCTGCAAGACCACCAGTAACTGTGTGTGTTATAGAGGCCCCAGTTGTGTGTTATAGAGGCCCTCAGGTGTGTGTTATAGATGCGCCCAGGTGTGTGTGTTATAGAGGCCCTCAGTTGTGTGTGGTACAGGCCCTCAGGTGTGTGTGCTATAGAGGCCCCCACGTGTGTGTGTTATAGAGGCCTCCAGGTGTGTGTGTTATAGAGGCCCCCGTTGTGTGTGTCATAGGGGCCCTCAGGTAGTAGCTGTGTTATAGAAGACTCGGTTGTGTGTGTTATAGAAGAGGCCCTCAGTTGTGTGTGTTATAAGAGAGGCCCTCCAGTTTTTGTATGTTATAAAGGCCCCCCACGTGTGTGTGTTATAGGGGCCTCAGGTGTGTGTGTTATAAAGGCCCCCCAGGTGTGTGTGTCACCAAAGGCCCTCAGGGGTGTGTGTGTTATAAAGGCCCTCAGTTGTGTGTGTGTTATAAGGCCCCCACGTGTGTGTGTTATAGAGGCCTCCAGGTGTGTGTGTTATAAAGGCCCCCAGGTGTGTGTGCAAGCCCTCAGTTGTGTGTGTATAAAGGCCCCCCCACGTGTGAAAAGTATTGTGTTATAAAGGCCTCCAGGTGTGTGTGTTATAGAGGCCCCCAGGTGTGTGTGTCATAGAAGGCCCTCAGTTGTGTGTGTTATAGAGGCTGACCCTCAGTTGTGTGTGCTCAGGCCCTCAGTTGTGTGTTATAGAGGCCCCAAGTGTGTGTGTTATAGAGGCCCCCCAGGTGTGTGTGTTCTGGGGCTGGTTGTGTGTTGTAGAAGCCCTCAGGTGTGTGAGTGTGTGTGCTCTAGAGGCCCCTCAGGTGTGTGTGTTCTAAGACCCCCAGTTGTGTGTTATAAAGGGTGTGTGTGTGTGTGTGTGCTCTAGAGCCCCTCAGGTGTGTGTGTTCTAGAGACCCCCAGTTGTGTGTTATAGAAGCCCTCAGGTGTGTGTGTGTGTGTGCTCTAGAGCCCCTCAGGTGTGTGTGTTCTAGAGACCCCCAGTTGTGTGTTATAGAAGCCCTCAGGTGTGAGAGTGGCCACAAACTTCACCCTCACCTGAGTTTATTTCCCATAATTTTTAATTGTTGATGGAATAAGTGTAATTTTTGACCTAGTTACGCGCTTTAATGACCTTAGTTGTTGAAGCGCAGTAACAACATTATAACAACAACAACCTCTTGCCCTGATTATAATATTCAACCGTGTTCTTTTATCTCTGGCAGGGATTATAAAGTGTTTACTGTTTTTCAATGGATATTTTGTCGTGAGGGTGTGTTACAAGGGTTATCAGAGGAAGGATAAGCCGACCAGTGTGATAAGAGCCAGGCAGAAAATTCACAGTTGCTTACTCAGACGCTAACGACGAAGAACATGACGCCGACGATAACGAAAATGACGCCAACGACAAAAAAGTGACGATAATGATAAAGAACATGACGCCGACGACAACGAAAATGACGCCAACGACAAAAAAGTGACGATAATGATAAAGAACATGACGCCGACGACATCGAAAATGGCACCAACTACAAAAAGTGACGCAAATGACAGAAAATGACGTCAACAAGGAAGAGAATGACGAAAATGACGACCCCAAAAGTACTGTACAACTTTGGAACACTGGCTCAAGCTTACAGGTCCTCTCGATGTTATGTTGACCTCACCTGTACACCCTCCCCTAAACACCATCACCTGTACACCATCACCTGTACACCATCACCTGTACACCATCACCTGATCACCCTCACCTGATCACCCTCACCTGTCATGTTTACAGTAAGTTCTTCTAAATGTAGCATACGGAGAAGTCAAGTGTTTGTACAGGAGTTCTGACAATTCAACAAGATGAAGGAAAAGTACTGGACTTAAGATAGGGAGTGAAACAGCAGGCAAAAACAGGAACCAATTCAGAAGCGTTACTCCCTTAATGCCCGGGGAGGGAGGGATGCCATAAATTTTGTCCACCTCGAGGGAAGAGAGGACACGGTAGACCTTGTTCGAGGAGGATACAAGGGAGAGCATAGGTTTAGGAGGCTGGAGTCATCCTAAGTAGAATACGAGGAAATGAGGGAACCGATGAGAGTGACTTTCTCAGTAAAGTTAGATCAGGATATGACAGGAGGAAAGGATGAGTTTGCAGAAGTTCTTGGATAAATTTTTGGCAAAGGAGAAGAAAGATTTGTTATATGAAGAGAATCCGTACACACTGTCTGGGTGTGAGGGGACTTTGCTGACGATGAACAGCTTCTAAATGATTCCGAGTAGAGGTAAAGAGATGTATTTCATGAGCAATACCGACATGCCATGCATCCAAAGCACGAGCGATCTAACTAATTATGATTAATGAAATATCTAGTACCACACAGAATGCAGAACTCCACCCAAGCCATATACAGTGTGCGACTAGGACACTCGACTGCCAATGGAGCAGTACTGATCAGAGAAAAGGTAATTTTAAGATCTACACAAGGGAGACCACCGAACATTGCCAAAGTGTCACAGAAGGCATTACAGGGGAGGCACTGTGGGTCGTACCCAGTTCGAAGAGATAAAGGTTATTTGTAGTGAGAGGAGTTAGTGGTAAAACAAGATCTCGTGTGTTAGAAGAATGTTTGTGACGATCAAGAACTCAAGTTATATGTTTGTTTATTTTTTCAAGATCTTTAAGTAGAAAAAAGAAGGGGCTCGACTCCTCCGGGATTATCCACGGTGGAGTCGCGCTATTCTTTGTGATACACACTGAAACCTCCTGTATAATGATTTTCAGAGCCTGAGTGTGAAGAGAGCAGGAGTTGGAAAGTTACACATTGTTGGAGGAGTTAGGTGGAAAGTGAAGGGAACAGAAAATAACGTTGTTATTAGCTAATGGACTTATTTGCCAGACAACAGAGAATTTATTCGATAAAATGTCCACGAAATAACAATTAATGTATTTATCACACCCATTTAAAGCGGAAACTATGATTAAGGTTTTAGATAGATTCTGATGAAGTTTGAGTTAGGCAGCCCGAGACTGTTGGGTGTCAAAAAGAACGAGGAAGTCAGGAAGAAGAAGCAAGATGGTATTACAAGATACGATATTACAAAGACAGCCCGAAGTTTATGGAAATGAAGAGCCGGGTCAAATGCCAGAGCCAGTCACGGGTGGAGCCATTAGTGCCTGAGGCAGAGTTCACCCACCATCTTTACGCCGGAGGAGCCAATTCACATCCCGGAGGTTCTGAGCATCCTACCCCACCGGTTTACTGTGATCTGATCTGTCATGCAGGCTTTAGATTAGAGCAGAGTAAGAGAATGGGATGGGAAGCTTAAGTCCGGTGCGAACATATTGAGTGTAAAAAGAAAACGATTATTAGGGTGATCAAGTGCCCAGGGTAAGTGCAGACATGACGAAGACCTGTACAAGTGAGCACATCAAGAGCAAAAAACTGATATAACATAGTAGGTCCAACAAACACTACTACTACGGGAGCATTAATAAGTATAGATATATATAAATGCATTGTCATTTTCGTCGTCGCTATAAATCTCTCCGCGATACAGAAAATAGAAAGCAAAAACAAAATTATAGAATATTTGAAATGAGCTTCAGAAACCTTTATGTGTGCTATGATACCCGAGAGAGAGAGAGAGAGGGTTTCTCTCTCTCTCTCTCTCTCTCTCTCTCTCCTCTCTCTCTCTCTCTCTCCCGCCATCACCGTCCTTCCCCTTTTCTCCCGTTCCATAGTTTCCCTCAACCTTTCTTCTCCCTCGGCATCCTTTTCCTCTTCCTCTTTCTCTCTCTCATAACTGTTTTCCTCTCTTCCCTCTCTCTTTAGTCTTCTTCCCCTCTTTCCCCCCTCTAATTTGTCCCACCCCTGCACTCCCCCTTCCTCCACTTTACCCCATTCTCTCTCCCTCTCCCGGCCCGGGTCGACCATAGCCTCGGGGGGCCACAAGGAGCTCTTATACCACCTGAGCCACGACAGCTACCTACCGCTCTACCTCACTTACCTGAACTGACTGTGGGGTGGCACTGTCAAGCCCCAGGCCTGAACTAACAGTATCAGAGAAGATTTTAAAACCAGCTTGTCCTGGGGGCGACGTTGGTAGGTTATTACTGCTTCTGAACTCAAATGGTGGTCATCTTATGGAAAAACAAATAATCCAGTCTCCTATGGAAAGAAATTGTGCCTCACATGACCTGCACTGCACTCTAAATTTGGAGAAAAAATTGATGAAACGTTTTTACTTCATCAAAATTGAGAAAGTGTACCAACTAAATGTACTAGAAAATTTGTTTGCGTAAAGGTGACTCGCATTACTTAAAAGGGATCAATTTTTAACTTACAGTATTTTTATGGATCAACAAATTGAAATGCGAAAATTTTAAATAAATAAAAAATATGAAAATCAATGATAATAACGATACTACTACTACTACTACTACTACTACTACTAATAATAATAATAATATAATCATCTTCACTGTATTTTAAAGGAAAATAAAGAACAAAATTGATCCCTTTAAGAAAACAGAAAACTGGTAATTATATAAGTCACAATTCCCATGATGAAAGAAAACAGAAAACACGCGATGATAAAAAAAACCGGGGTTAAAACCGAGAACAGGGGAGACGCCGAAATATGAAAGAAGAGGTGTTGCCCTTTAAAAGATGAAGGAAAAAAAAAGATGAAAGCCTTGAGGTGCGTCCTGCCACAAACACTTGAGGCTCAGGAGGTTGATGTTCCCTTTGTCAACGTGTAGGTAGATGATCCTTAGGGGGTGACTAGGAGGTTGGCACTATCTTGCCTCTGAAGTACTTTTAGGATGTTGACCTTTCTACACCTGGAGTGGGGAAAACAAGATCCAGCAGCCGTGTGTGTGTGTGTGTGTGTGTGTGTGTGTGTGTGTGTGAATAAAAACAAACTCCCTTAACTCTTACTTAAGGAGCAATAAGACAAAGTTCTCTTAACCACATCCATTACGCCATTAAGTGAGGAAACTTGGTGTATTAGGTTACCTTAATGAACTACTTGGCAACTTTGGGAATCGAATGAGTGTACTTGGTTTAAGTTTCGATCAAAGTTTCCCAATGAAGTTATGTATTGCTGGGGTGACGGCGTTGCTGGGGTGTAGGTGTTGCTGGAGTGTAGGTGTTGCTGGGGTGTAGGTGTTGCTGGAGTGTAGGTGTTGCTGGGGTGTAGGTGTTGCTGGTAGGTGTAGGTGGTGTTGCTGGAGCGTAGGTGTTGCTGGAGTGTAGGTGATGCTGGAGTGTAGGTGTTGCTGGGGCATGATGCAGGGATGAGAGTGGCGCTAGGGCGAGTGTATTGCTAGGGTGAAGGTGTTACCGGGGGTAGTGTGTTGCTGGGTGTAGTGTGTTGCTGGGGTGAGGGTGTCACTGGGGTGAGGGTGTCACTGGGATCAGGGTGTCACTGGGGTGAGGGGTGTCACTGGGGTGAGGGTGTCTTTGGAGTCAGGGTGTCACTGGGATCAGGGTGTCACTGGGGTGAGGTGTGACTGGGGTCAAGGTGTCACTGGGATGAGGGTGTCATTGAGTCAGGGTGTCACTGGGATGAGGGTGTCACTGGGGTCAGGGGTGTCACTGGGGTCAGGGGTGTCACTGGGGTCAGCTTGTCACTGGGGTCATGGTGTCACTGGGGTCAAGGTGTCACTGGGATGAGGGTGTCATTGGGTCAGGGTGTCACTGGGATCAGGCCATAACTGGGGTCAGGGTGTCAGGGGTCTGGGGTTAGGGTGTCACTGTGATCAGGGTGTTACTGAAGTCAGGGTGTCATTGGGGTCAGGGGTGTCACTAGGGTTAGGTGTTACTGGGTCAGGGTGTTACTGAGGTCAGGGTGTTACTGGGATCAGGGTGTTATTGGGATCAGGGTGTTACTGAGGTCAGGGTGTTACTGGGGTCAGGGTGTCACTGTGATCAGGTGTCACTGAGGTCAAGGGTGTTACTGGGGTCAGGGTACAGGGGTATAAGAGTGTCATCAAATTTTCTCAAACGGAAGGTCTCGTGATTCTCCATAGACTATAAACAGATTTAATCTCTCTCTCTCTCTCTCTCTCTCTCTCTCTCTCTCTCTCTCTCTCTCTCTCTCTCTCTCTCTCTCTCTCTCTAGTCGCTTCTTTTCCCCACCACCAAGATCAAAATCCTAAATCTGAAAGGTTCGAGAGTTAAATCCCTACCTTCATCCCTCCCTCCCTCCGACTGGTGTGGCGAGAATGCATTTAACAAGCCCACTTAACCTTCGAAATCGAGTTGGCAACCAAAATGAAGTCAAAACTACACCGAAACTCTACCGTATCATGATATATTGTGTCTTTTATCAGCTAAATTAAAGAAGAGAAATAGATAAATAATACAAATGTACCTTAATAACACAGTGATTTTTAGATACGTTCTCTCTTACGCCTTTA
Source organism: Homarus americanus (assembly GCF_018991925.1). Lineage (NCBI taxonomy): Eukaryota > Metazoa > Arthropoda > Malacostraca > Decapoda > Nephropidae > Homarus > Homarus americanus. The sequence continues at coordinate 86,865 of NW_024720818.1, read as the reverse complement.
AAGTTACGGGTAATTTTTTTTTTTTTTAGCGTACGAAATCTTTAGAGAATTCGGAGGTTGAGTGTGGGCGGAGTTGGGCCGTGTCACCTAATTCAACCTCGAATCTCCTCTATTTTTGCTGGAAATAATGACCCTTGGTGTAACTCTTGCTGACGTGTGCTAATTTTTACTCCTGGGAAAGAGAGGTCACACAGGATGGCAGGGAAGGGAAGGAAGGGGGGATGGATAGAATAAACGAGGATGGGATGGAGGAATGGGAGGATGGATGGAGGAATAGTGATGGGGGAAGAGTGAGGGGGAGGTAAGAATGATAGAGAGGGAAGGAGGATGACGGAAGGAAGGGATTGGAGGGAGGGAGGGAGGGAAGATGAGAGAGGAGAAGATAAAGAGAGTTAGAATGGAAAGAATGAGGAGATAGAAAGAATGATAAGAAAAAATGGATGAAGGGAGTATAGCGGGAGAAAGAAGCAAGGGAAGACAAAACAGAAGGGATGAAGGTTTAAAGGAAAGAAGGAAGAGACGGAGGCTTGGGTGATGATGGGATGGAAGGGATAGAACAAGACAAGAATAATGGAGGATAAAATGAAAGGAATATGAGAAAGGGTGAAGGGACACAGGGAGGAGAACAAGTAGATAATACAATGATGGAAAGAAGGAAGAAGAAAGAAGATAAATTTGAAGAAATGGGACCAGAAAAAGGACAAAATAATATCAGGATTGGAACAAGAAAGGAGAGGAAAGAGGGAAGAGAAGAATGTTTAATACAACTAATATTTTTTTAAGCCCAAGTTGAGCTAATATATACAAAATATTTGCGTTAAAACAAATATTAAAATGCTCTCGTAATTGGTGCATAGTGTGTGTGTGTGTGTGTGTGTGTGTGTGTGTGTGACGCAAGTGGGAGAGGGACCAGCATCTTTCTGGGAAGTATGAATGAAGTCATTAAGAGTAGTAGTTGTGAGCATGAGGCCATGATATGGGAGGACAGTGTGAGGGCGACTCTCTCTCTCTCTCTCTCTCTCTCTCTCTCTCTCTCTCTCTCTCTCCTCAGTGAGTGTCCAGTTAACTGACCGCTTCAGTGAGTGTATCCAGCTAAGTGACCGCTTCAGTGAGTGTCCAGTAAAGGGACCGCTTCAATGAGTGTCTTGTTAAGTGACCGCTTCAGTGAGAGGGCCAAGGAGAAGCACCATAAATCCCTAGGCCAGTGCGCCACACACACACACACACACACACACACACGTCGCTCGCTCGTCCGCTATTTTTAGAGGAAAGTCACTTTTAAAACCCGGGCGCCCAATTACCAGTGAAGAGCCGCCTCTGTTGTGGACCACCGTCGTCATTCTCAAAGATTTGTACGTCCAAATTTTCCTCGTAACCCAAGATAAGACTGAACACCTATTACGGTCGAGTCTCAGTGCTTTAAGATGCCATTAGACTTACGATATTTTATGTGTCGTCTCGTAAGTGTGTCAGATACGGGTATTTTTTTTTTTTTTTAGCGTGGGAATCTCTGAGGATGTGGGTCGATGATGCAAATAAAGGCTAAGATTAAAAGAGAGAGAGAGAGAGAGAGGTTGTGGGTGTGTGTGTTAGCCGCCACGGGTGTTATTGTGACCACAGGAAAACTGAGCCAGCGGGAGCAATGCTAGTCAGGCCCTTCACTTTCCCCGCGGCACTGCCTTACCCAGGTGTCCAAGGCTAACTCTCTTTACCTTATAGACATTTAAACAAATTCGAACTGACTGTTTTATGTATATTAATGGTTATATAACGAGGCTAATTATGTGTACTGTGATATTCACCGATAACCTACCCACAGGTGTGTAAACAATGATGGATCTCCCGTTATAACCTTACCTCTTGTCCTAAAGATCGCTGGTTTGTATCCCGGACACGCCCAGTCGACCCAGCTGTGAATGGGTACCTGATCTCAGTATGAGTGGTCAAGGACAGTGTTAGCCTTGTTGTCTCAAAACGTACAGAGATTTGCTTTTCAGTGTACTATATCCACACTGCCCCTGTCGAGACCACTTTTAAAGATTTTATTTTTTTTTAATGGTGACATTTCTAAGTTACTCGATCATAGTATTACAATATATATACATAATTAAACTGTTCTTCCGGAGACTAAAACATTATAACAACATTAATCATCTGCTTATTTTGGTAGTTATCTGTTGCCTCTAAATACATTCAGAATCGTATTTGTCACTGGATGGTTATTTTTATACATCTTAAAACATCATCATCTTATTATAAACTTTTGTACTTGTTAAGACAGGCGTTAGTGTATGTACAATAGTGTTAATGGCTATATAGGTAAGTCATGTGTGAGGCAAGCTAATGCAGTACGGAGATGTTAATGAACGAGTCGACTCTTGAAACAGCACAACGAAGCTTCACAGTGATGGTGGTTCTGTGACTAGGTGTTAAGAGCATTCATATCAGGTTTAACTCTTGTGACTAATTTTTTTACGATGATCTCTGCCTCCATTCTACCTCAAGATACACGGGCTCGAACTGAGACTGCTATGGCAGACAGCTAGTGATACAGTACAGGCCTTGGTTGAGGTCATGTAACAGGAACTATCTGGGCAGTAAATCATGAGATAACATCATGCAGCTTTTTGATTCGCCAATCATCCGATGAAGTAATGCGTGTGAAACTGTGTGGTTGGTTAATCATGCGGTGACGTAATGCAGCTGAGGCCTTGTGGTTGGCCAGGCTAATGACAGCGTCAAGGACTGCAGCAATAGCGTCATCGATCTGGTGATGAGACACACCTTCTCTCTGACAACGAAAACACTTTTATCTGCACCTCATCTCGCCCTCCCTTGCAGGTGTCACCACACACCCTCCTCACCACCACTGTCTTGTCTGTGTGTATGTGAGGCATCGTGGTCTCCATTACTGTACTGTGGTAGTTTGTCTTTCACACATTTTTTCTTCTCCTTTTCACCATCACCGACAATGTAACTCGGCAAAAAAATACTATCTTTACAATTCTTTTGTGAAACAAAATGACACCACGAACGAAGGTTTTTGATAAAGGCTCATGAGGCATACTGTTATTCACCAATCATATTGCAACGAACTAATTTTATATTTCGAATGAAATAACTAAATTAGGCCTACCATAATAGGTAGGAAATGTCTCACAATCACGCCTACCAACCCTAGCGAGACAACAGGATTGTTCAGTTCCAAATTCATCGAACCCCTCCTGAAAGATCAGGTTTCAGTTTTCATATCAAGGTTTCAAAATCATATTAGTATACAGTATGTTACTTTTCAGTCTTACCACCCAGACTTGTGCCTCGTCTCAGTTTGTAGATATGTTGATCAGAATTGAGTTGGTAGTGTTTCACTAGATTTAAATACAGAGCTGTACTGTAGGTGTTAGTTGTAGTGCCGTAGGACACTGAGGGTTAGTGATACCTGTTTCTGTGGCAGTAGTTCCTCTACCCAAACTGATGAATAATGGATCATTTGATAGTGAATTACGGGTGACCTTTTTACCGATATAACTTTTCTTAATTTGTATAAACTACTGGAAATTAGAATAAATGTGGAAAAACTTGTTCTGTTTCCTATTAAAACTTTGTTTAATATACTAATAACAAAAGCAATTTATACCTAAATTAGGTGACGTAAGGCAAGGTATGGTTAGGTTAACAATGATGTTATTAATTTACAGTCTGTTTTACATCGTCCCCGTATACAGAGTAGTAAAAAATTTTGAGAAAAAAATATAATTTTCTTTTAAGATAAAGAGGCGTGATGATTATAATTATGTGACTTTCAATTCAAAGTCACTCCAGCACCTGGGTCTACTCTTGACGGTGATAACATATACAATGAATGGAATAAACATTCTACCACCATAATGTAAACACTATCACAATCACTGGCATAATATTCCTTGAGCCACAACACTGAGAGGCTCTACATGTGCTCCCCCAAAATCCAAGTTTTCTAAATAAGTAAAAAAAAAAAGGCAATTAAGTGCAATTGGAATATTGGAATAAGAGATGAAAATTGTATACTGAAATTAACATAAAAGACAGAGGTAGACGGTTCTGTCACTCCTTTAACGGGTCTTACCTCTGTTTTAAATGACACTATTTACATATAACAGATCCTAGGGATGGAACGTAAAGCAGACATTTATAACATAGTATAAGACGGATCTTCTAAACGGTTAACGTTGGTAGGGCAGTTTAGGACAGCTTAGGACAATGAATCACACTCCTTCACAATAATTAATGACAAAATTTATTACCTCTTTACTGTCACTGTTGCGGTATACACAATATTTACGGATGGCTATAATAAATTACGGCCAAGTCCATTACAATATTCAAAGATGAAACAAACGACTTAAAGTATCATCTAGTGTCAAGTGTTTGAGATGGATGACCTGTGCCTTATATGCCAGCCGGTACATGTATAGTACGTACTGTGCTTGAGATGAGCTATACCTCATTTCTAATTAAGAATATTGTACGAGACACAAACAAATACCTCAAATATTGATCATTAGATTAAGAGTTTGATGAGTCCTAGTGAATGAGCTTGAAGACGAAAACCCCTCATAACACGTGAGCCACATGAAATGACGAATACGTTTGACAATAATAAAATCTATAGATACAATGGCGCTGTTTCAATCCCTCAACAATTGTACTTCTATGTGTCGTCTGAGTTGGGTGACAATGTTAAATCTAGGCAATAATAACTGAGGTCCTATAGCAGTAGTTTAACATCACATGACGAAGCTCTCAACACTTGGTCCAATAATGTTAAATAAAACGTCCTATTGTCGGTGATGAGGAAACGCACCATCGGCAAGAGACAAGTGGTCGTCCACACACTCAGACAGTGGTATCTCCTCAAAGTGGCCGGCAGCGAAGATTTGACCAGCTGCGGCGCCGCTATGACGGTCGGTGGTTATGTACTTGGTACTTGTTAGAAAGTCAGTGACCTGTGCTTACATGCTGTTATTACCCTGTTATCTTTGTTAGTGTGTCAGTTGGCTTGCTCTCGTGTATATGATGTAGTTTATGACCTGTAATGTCTAGGCTCTACGCAGTCACGCAGGGTGGCCATACAGCCTACACCAAGGCCTGGTTCCTTTATAATAATGTCCTCCCTAAAACTGTCACACACACAGCACACTGACACTGAAGCTAGTTTATGCATCACCTGCACATTAAACACAACACACATGAACACCGTGAAGGTCAACGACATACACCCCAATTAATTCGTCGATGTGATATTATGAATCATTTCCCTCTTCTCCTTTAATGTACAGTTATTGTTTTCTAGTGTGGGAGGTGTTTGTCAGTTCAGGATTAAACCCACCTGCTCCATTCTTCTCTGTTTAACTTTACTGATACACAATACACAAGGACAAGCTGATGAGATACCATGTGAATTTAAACGTACAAATATTATCAACTAGGAGTAAAGGTTACAGTTGTTTGTTTCGGTTCGTCCAACAAAATAATCGTGTTTACCGTCATCAGTATTGTGATCGTTCTTATCCTGTAGAGCGCAGAAGGTCAACAGCCGAGTACTGACCAATAGGAGGTCGAGATGTATTGTGACTTTCATAAATATTTATTTTTGACTTTAGTAAACAGGAAACTCTAGAAGATTTCGTTTTGTTTATATGATAGACAAAAATAAGGATGCTAGTAAGTGACTTTGTTTTTCTTTCGTCTCATATTCTTAGATAAGTTACTGTGTAAGGGGTGGGGGCGTAACATGGTTTTAGCCTACAAGACACGCTCCTCTGTTTTGAAATGATTCGACCTTTCTTTAATTCTTAACTAATCATTTTTGTGTTTAAATGGCTCGTATTTCCAAATGATATCTCATAAAAAATTTCATAAATTTACTTCGAAAACGGAACACGGTCTCTGGTGGGTTTTGTATTTTTATTTTTTTCTAAAATATTCTAACAGTTTCCAGTGTAATAGCTCAAGAATTCTTCGACAGGTCTTGCTCCAACTTGGCAACTTACGAGACATTCGGTAGAAAAGTGTGTTTTATAATTTGTTACACAGTGGAATAATGTGTTTGGCCTGTAGTGTTTCCTTTATAATAACTGCGTCGCCAGGGATACAATTACCACAATTAGTCAAGCAATCAATCCTTTATAATAACATTTGCCGGTAAGATAAAACCCTGTATATATTAATGTTCCTGGTCCCATCGTATTATTCACAACTACTTCATAAAACCATCGTTGATGTTTAACACCTTCCTGCATATTATACTGATGATAAGGAGCAGCGGTCGAGAGGATACAACACTCGCTTTCCGTCCTAAGGGTACCTGGTTCGCGCATGGGGGTACCTCTAACCTACCCAGATACGAATATGTAGCTTTGGTGATCTTTTATATGCTATAGAAACATAAAAAAATAACATATTTACGTATATGCGCACAACAGTCCGCACCTACCGATCCTTTACACTCGCCCCCCTCCCCTCCCACACATACAAACCGTACCAAAGCCTCAATGATAGGTCAGTAACATAACAATAAAAGTAACTTCTTACTAGCCATCAAAACCGAAGGAAAAATTAAATACAAAATTCACTTTAGTTAGGATACACAGAAAACAAAATTAACCTGGTAAATTTTCACTTGGGCTGGCTGGTGTAGTTGTGAGATCACCTTCCATCAACACTCAAGCTGCACCTCGAGCCACACGCTGTTTACTCTGAGACTTTTATAAAAATTTCGTACACGCGTCGGAGAATAATTTTTCATATTTTATCGGGCAATTTTCGGGTATAAATATCGTAGTGGTAATAATGGGCACGATAGGGACGAGAAATACGATGACGCAGATGGTTTAATACGTCAGGGGGTAAATTTATGCCTCGGGGGGGTAAATTTATGTTTCAGGGTGAATGTAGACTACCCTAAGGGGGCTGGGGGTTGTGGGAGGGAGAGGGGGAATATATTGGATAGACAGCGTGGTGGGTGAGACAAGAATTAGGGTGTGCTGGGCAAGGTCTTACAGCACCATGGCAGGTCTCAAATTACGTGACCTCGCTGTGGTGTCGGTGAGGAGAGCAAGAGGAAGGTAGGAAGGAAGGCAAGAGGAAAATGGTGAAAAGGGGAAGACGAGGGTAGGGGGAATATGAGTGCAAGGGGGGGATGGGAGATGGGGGAGGATGGGAAGGTAAGGTGAGGGTAGGGACAGGATAAGGCGAATGCTCAGATAGAATACAAAAACATAGGAAATTTCTAGGCCTAAGCATATCCTTGACGGGGTACATCTATCATATCCATACCAGGAAGGAAACAGCCAAAAGAGAGATGAAAAAACTATACCAATTCAACGACCAACCTGAAAACCTAAAAAAAATCATCTGGAAAAATCACTAATCATCCCCATTCTAAACTATCCAGCATTATCCCTCCACACTTGAAGCATCATCCAAAATGTTGCCATTGAAAGTGATCCAGTAGCAAGCCCTGAGATTTGTCCTTCACAGAAACCTAAGAGAACAAACCCAGGAAATCAGCAGCTATACAAACTAGCAAAACGATTATGAGATAAAACTGTAACCGTGTGATTAAAAACTCCAGCAAAGATTCCTGACAGAAAACGACAACCACCACAAATACTTTCCCCAAGTTCTACCCAAGAACAAAAGGGACCAACACCGCTCCTCATCCTCTGGGCCAGACGACGCCAGTAAGGCTTAAGAAATACAAAACGATCTTAGATTCAGTAAACATAGATTAAGTTATGCTATCCAGTCATGAAGACCACAGTGAAGGCAGCCACACAAAGCACTTAAACGAACCAGATAGCTCCTGCACGATAAAGAAAAAGAGTTATATCCAGACGGTCAGCGCCGCCGACTATCACCTCCCACTCCGATTCCTCAACTTCCACATTGCTTTTTTATCTTACCATCTCTAACCTTCTTTCACCCCCCTCCTCCCCCAGCCCTCCCTCCCTCTCTAGACAAAAAGGTCACCAAAGAAGGGGGTAACGTTTCCTTGAAGGTTGGTTAACTAGGACGCGGGATACACTCACACCACACTGGGCCACACCTCTGTGAGTACTTTACTAGCTACTACTTGGACACTAGTACACCCTGTGATGTCATGTGACCATCGATCGCCACAGAAGCGACTAACTTGTAAACAACTCCTTTCTAACTGAATCCCTATATCACAGTACGAGAAACTGTTTTCTTTAACTAACGTAAACAAAATAATGAATTACACTCGGTATAATAATGTACTACGACCATTACACTGATATACCTTTCTGAATCAATATTTTTATGCCAGGGATTATTCATTAACTTGCACCCTTCGTTCACCTCACACTTTAAAATAAAGTTTCACGTGCAAAGTAGATAAAGAACCTGATAGACCAAGTCAGTAAAAATATAAACTTTTGGAGGATTTATGGAACCGGAAAGACAAAGCTGAAAAGAGGATCTCGTCTCGGAGTGTTATCCGAGAACCTAAGAATGTAAAAACTGTTTGCCAAAAAGTCTCGAAATTCGTAACTCATATTTTACAGAAAGTAATTTGAATTTACTGTTTTATTCGAGTTCGGATCTTCAGAAATATGTTAGATTTTTAACTGTCACTATTCTGTCCAATAATTACACTTCAGATTATTTTTCAAGGTATTAGTTTGCAGAAGCGATAATTGTCTCGATCACGCGACTTGTTTCTAGTCTTCTCTCCCGAGGCTCAGGAGTTTTAAACCAACCCAATTAAAACAGATAGATCAATCATGATATTCTCCACAAATTAAATGACGAGTTTGATATCTGCGCTGTTAGCCATCACAACACCTCAATTTATAAAAAAAAGAATATCCATACACGCAATTGCAAAGGGATAGTGGTAGGTAGTCACAATCCCTGAGTGATATCAGACCATTTGGCAGTATTTGAGACCCCCATTCAGGCATCCAAGAGGTCAGGCCATCCCTCGAGTCGGGTGAACACATGTTAAACGAAGTAGTCCTTACCATATTAGTATCGTATCTGCCATGCTATTATTGTTCATTAATACTCCGTTCCGACAAAACAATATAATCATCCCAAGTCATCCAGAACACTGTACGTCTTTAACAGGAGGCGGGGTTGAAGGATGCAACAGTATGAGTATGGGGAGGAACGAGGACTTGGGGAGGGTATGGGGAGGGTGGGAAGGGGAAGGGGGGTATGGGGAGAGCAGGTGGGTGAGGAGGGTATGGGAGGGTAGGTGGGTGAGGAGGGTATGGGAGGGTAGGTGGGTGAGGAGGGTATGGGAGGGTAGGTGGGTGAGGAGGGTATGGGAGGGTAGGTGGGTGAGGAGAGAATATAAGGGAACATGGTCGTGGGAGAGAGGGAAAAGACGATAAACAGTGCATAGACGAGGGGTATTAAAAAGATGGTGGAGTGACGAGGAAGAGGAAGAAGGGAAGGATTGTGGAGGAAAGAGGTAATAAGTTGATAAGGTACATGTGAGTGACGTCACGTGCGACTGAGTGACGTTTCTAGGGTCTGAGTGTCGTCACGAGTGTATAAATAAAGTGACAAGTGTCAAGCCTGGGTGGGTGGCATATGAGCGTCAGCTGTGACACGAACATCAACACACCACAGTGAGGCGACGACCAGCATGTGTCAGTGTTGACATTGGCCAGCCTCACATAAACATGCCAGAGACACGGTTCACATATTCGTCCCGGAACTATAATATGACCTAACTGTAAATATGCTGAGAGGAGTTTTCACTTTACGAACAATACAAAACATGATTGAGTCTTTTTCCTCTTAGCATGATATAAATGTATAAGACCTTCAGTGTTTACGTAACAATGGTGTTACAATCTGTATTTACATTTTACACTGGTAGGCACTATCACAGGACCAGACGGCAATTCACTATGTAAAACAGATCTCTTAACGATATTGCTCTACTTGCAGCAGAATTTGTTGCGTCTAATTATTTTAATTGCTCCGAATCAATGAAAAAAAGAGGATCAAAGAGAAGCTGCAATATTTTTCTGTAATAATATTCATTACGCTTTCCGCGTTTGTTATTATGAAAGGGCGAACGAATGACCACATTACAGCATGTTGGAGTTTTAGTAACTTTGAAGTTTGTCACCTCATAGAAAATATTAATAACATGCTTTTTTGCATGTTTAATTATGTTAATAATAACAATAATAATAATTCAATAAATTGTAATACAAGTTTACAGCTGTATAAACATGTTTATAAACTATAGTTATACAGTTCAGTATTAATATAGACAATGTAGGTATACGGTGCACGTGGTCCGTGGGAGTATACAGTTTCCTGTGTGTCGAGACAGTGCAGGTAAACAACAATGGTAAACAGTTAGGCAACTTGACCAAGGATAGCCGACAAAGCTGTCATGTACTTATTTCCTCATTATATAGTACCCTACATTATCTTGCTGCTTATTAACAGTCAAACTCAGTCGGGAATCAATTAAGTATTAATCACTGCTGATGTACAACTGCTGCTGATACAACCTTTTACACTCGAGCATTAACCATAAACCGCATATTTTTTTTTTTTAAATTGACTGGCACTCTAAGACCACATATTAATATATGTTAGTTATTGAGACGAGGATACCATCAATGTAACGTAGAATTTCATATTTACAATATCTGTAAAAAAAAAATGAACGTGAAAGTGCCTAAAGATTTTAGTTTTAATTATTATTCTAATTTGGAAAAAAATATGTAAACAATTCGAAAATAATACTGTATTCTCATAAAAAATATTCATATTGCACGTTTACTTCACCTTCCAAAGTCTTCAAGCAAAAATTGGAACGGACGCTCCCTCCATCCTGATCATGATAATGAAATTTGGCTCAATGGAGATGTCAATGGAGTTTCCTGGTGGCGGACAGAGAAAAACATGGTTCGCGGTGTAAGAAAAGAGTTGCCGCCAACGTTACGATGCTACCTAATGTGCTATCTAAATACAGGAAAAATTACGAGCCAGTAAAAGTACAATTTGCACTTATAGAGACCACAAATTTAAGATATTCATGGGGAGACGACTGTGTGTTACGCTCTATTAGTCGTGTGAGGGAGGCGAGGTTGTCAACACGACGTACTGTACAACATTATAATACAGGAAAGAGGACTCGGGAAGAGTTGGTGATGCTCATTGGCTGTAAAACCTCTGAAACTTTTGGGAAAATCATGGTAATATCAGTAAATTGACCAGCCACAGGATGTACCAAATGAGATGAACTACCTAGTCAAGTACTTGAGCCTCAATAGACGACCAAAGAATAACAAAACAAATAAACAATAGAAACATAAAGATGGTGAAGAATTAGTCGTAAATTCTGGCAATGTATACACTCGTGTCTCTCTCTCTCTCACACCTGACGGTTCACATGTTGAAGATTTCATACAAGTCGATTAGTAATATTTCTTTGCGTTTTATTTATTGTTGGGCTTGGTTTTGTTTTTGTTTCCACTTTTAGGCACCCGAAAGCTTTATGTGGTAACGATTGCTTCTTTCTCAATGGTCACAATTCATTGCAGATCAAATTCAAGGTTACGCAAGGCATGACTCTTGTTCCGGTATACTGTTCTGCCACCTAAACACTATGAACTATATTGACTTCAGACTTTCTGGTCACATAACTGAAAGTTTCCTGTATGTGGTCGATAGGTCAGATATCAAAATCATATGTAATTTGGCCGAAATTTCAAATATAGAGCAAGATCCTAAAGAGAAGAATAACATTGGGTGATTTATGACGAACTTTGCTAACACCATCTTGGAGACGGCAAGCCACTGTACAGGGAAAGTTTCAGCATAAATAAACAGAGGCGTTACATGGATGTTGTCAGTAACTTTCCATGTGAGCTGATACTCCTGTCACTCACACCTGGTACATGTTGCTTGAACACTCTCATCCTTGGTTCCATTATCCTGCGCCTCTTGGGTGCTTTTGTCCAGTCTTTCATTGTTACTGAATCTTGAGAACAAAAATTACACACACGACGATAAAGATCCTTGATTCAACATTCATGAAAAATTGAACACCATGTCATGAAAAGTATGAAACAACTGAGTAATGTATTTGCATGTGTTCTGGGTATCAAGTTCTATCTACAGGAGCGAACACAAACGCCTGTAGAGTTTTCGTAGGTTGTATTTACTGGATAAACGAAGGTACACAAGGAAGGTGGCGCTCCTTACTCTGTATGGGGGGGTCAACTAGCCTTTCGGGCGACATGTGGTAAGTGATACATTAGCAGCTTCCATATGTCGCCAGGCACATTAATTAAGCATGTGGGACATGGTAAATACATTGCCACACGCTGCTAGCTAGGCTGAATAAATAATGTATATAAATGGAGCACATACATAATATACATACATAATATACATACAGCATACATAATATGCATACAGTATTGATCAAGTGACACGACCCAACGACCCATCCCCTGAATATTTTAAGGTGAATATCATCTAATCCCCGTAAAAAAAAAAAAAAAAGTGTTCATAAATAAAATAAAATCGGTTTTATAGTCATTACGGGTATAAATTTTCGTCACTCAATCGTGAGTTGGTAACAGTGTTTATTCCCATGTACTAAAAATCGTTTAATCTATGTTATTTTATTTTATTTTACTATGTATTTCCATAAATCTTATTATTAACATTTATCTTGCTGTATCGTCTAGAAGGCTTACATCATGTTATTACAGACTAGTAGAGAGTATAAGGTTTAAACAAGGTGCTCTCATTAACTGATATATAATCATACTTACAGAAGCGACCATTGCTGCAACAAACTACAAACACTCACCAGAACAACAATAGCGGCACGTTATAAGAAGTGCACCATCAACAACCCCCCCCCCCCGCATGCATACACTTTATCATGTATACTTCCGTGACTAATGAAAATTTTATACATATATACTAACATTAAAGGTGTATAATGTTTTAACAATGTACACCAAGTAAATGGGTTCCAAAGTGCGTGAAAAACAAGGCCTTGAAGTATGAGTTCCAAGGTGGCCAGACAGTAACACAAGGTGACTCATTGATCTAAATAATAGTGTGTTATTATATTGAAAACTTAAACGAAACGAAATGCTACAGTACGGTTATATTTTGTGTTGACATTCTGTTTTTTATTAGCACACGTTGGTACCATAAGTAAAAATGTTAAGTGAAGCGACATTTCTCAACCAACAATACTGTCTCATCTAATATACTATAGGACTAGCCGTGTGTTTGTCTGTCTGTTTTGTCTGTCTGTCTGTCTGTCTGTTCTGGGCAGCCGAAACGGCACAATTGTTTTTCATCAAACTTGGTGGAAAAATCGCAAAAAATTCGTAGAGTGGAACAAACCTGGTCCCATGTCGATGGTTTCTTTAGGAAGGCATTAATTAACCATTATATTTACAATGGAAAACGATGCAAGTCTACGGACTTGGCACACCCTAATTAACCATGCAAGTCTACGGACTTGGCGCACCCTCATTCACTGTACGCTAGCCAAGCATGAGCGTTCAAACTTTCACTGGGCACGAAGGTGCCCGCGATCATTTGTCTACTGTGTAGTCTTTAAAGTAATTTGGCTCCTGTTAACGATACATACAAAGCTGTTATGTGTTGTTATGTTTTGAGTCATGGGGGTTTACAGTAGATTCAGGTCCATCCATAAGTACTTTATCCTGTGCATGCAGGTGTATAATAAATCCGCTCGTTGGTTTAAGTGTTTGTGTACTCTTAGAATGTTATTTTGTTGTTACATCTTTTTTGTGAACTTGTAAAAAGGTCACGTGTGAGTATTGTGTGTTTGTTATTTACTTTATTTTTTAAGCACAAATGGAATGATGTATATGATGTAAAACACACACACACACACACACACACACACACACACACACACACACACACACACACACACACACACAAATTCACTCACTCACTTATCTACATCTACCTAACTATCCCTCCCTACCCCAACAGATAAACATCACCCAGGTTCTGTGAAACGAGTGTGGACGCGAGAAAGAGAGCGAGACATAAAGAACTATTTTCTGTTCCTCAGGTGGCCGGGAGGAGACGGGCAGAGGTAAATGAACAGAGGTGGTCGACTGTCCGCTTCTGCTGCGCACTGGACACACCAAGTCGTCTGCTAGCCCACACTCCCTCACGGTGAGTCCTACAACAGTCAAGCACAACACTTTATCTATAATGGCAAGATAGCTGACATATTAAGATTGTAACCATTTTTTGGCACTAAGTAGCTATATCATTTCCCATGTCTAAAACCAAACACACAATATGCTTCAATAACTCTCATGCAAATGCGAGTAACGAAGTGTGCGGCCAGACATAATGCCTCACACTCCTGTACTCACACAGTTGTGAATAAGTTACTCTCTATCTACAGAACTAAAAAAATATATATTTGAAATACTCTGACATTCAATGCCATAATATCCTGACCGTGGGGGCTAGTTATGCACATCCTTTGTGAATTCTACTCGGTAATCCTTGTTCTCTCCCGCTCACATGACGAGTATGGGGTGCACAATAAACTAGCCACTGTAAAAGGCCCAAAAAAAATCACTACAGTTGGCTTGACATTGTACGGCAGGGGGGGGGGGGGTGAGAGGAAGGGTGAGGGAGAGAGGGGGGATGAAAATAGTAAGTGAGGGAGGGTACAAGAGGGTGAGGGAGATGAGAGGAGGAGCGGGAAGAACATGGGAGGTGGGGGTGGAGATTTAGATACGGGGGTGTGGCTGGACAACAAGGAGGAGAGAGAGAGAGACAGAGACAGAGTTCACTTACTCTTAATCGATAGAACTTTTTGAGTCAGAAACTTAATTGCATAAAGTTGGACGAAGCTTTAACAAATATCACCAGGAAACACAATAACAACTACAACCACTGCATTAACAATAAGCATTACAATAACAACAATTACACTACAACAAGATCAACAACCACTATAATGACACCAACAAACTTAATAATAACAACAACCACTACGATAACAACTAACAACATAGAATAACTACAAAACTAACAACAACCTCTTCAATAAAACGAATTACTATAATAACAAGCACTACAGTAATAGCCATTCCGTTAACAATAACAACATCTACAATAACAACAACCACCACAACAATAGCAACAAACACTACTAACATACAATTACAATAACAACAAAAACCATTACAATACGAATAACCACTTCAATAACATCCACTATTATAACAACAACAACAACAACAACAACAACAACAACTACAACAATAACACCAAAAACAAGAAATGTAAAACTCAATGAGAGACATTTTACATAATCTTGAAAATGCTGACCCCATTTACTATCCAAATTTTACTACTACCACCACTTCAAATACTAGTGACTATTACTATCATCACGACAGTATGAAGGAAGAGTCCAAGTTTATACACTATACATCATACGTAACTCCATTGCTGTCATTCATACAACAAATGATAAATGCAGCTCAATTATATAAATCTTTCTAAAACTCACTGTAATGGTGGGTGAATCGGCCAGCTGTTTGGTTCAATGCACTTGAAGAATGAATGGCAATGACCTCAAAGTGTGTGTGTGTGGGGGTGTTGATGGGTGGGTTTGCGGGATGGATGGGTGTATATATTGGTGGGTGGGAGGGTGGATCAATTGGTGGGTGGGAGGGTGGTGGATATTGGTGGGTGGGAGGGTGGTGGATATTGGTGGGTAGGTCTGTTGGCGTGAAGGAAGGTGTCGTATAGTGTGGATGGGAGGAGCCCTGGGTGGCGTGGGTCTGTAGGTCACTTGTCAAGGTTTCTCTCTTAACAGAAGGTTGGATACTGGATCAATACCTTTGGCCCACATGTTTAAATTTCACACTGATTTTTCTCCTCTAATTGTGTCTCTGGGTTTTGATAAGTGTCACGCGAGTCATGTTATAAGACCTGGTGTGTAGCTTCTACAGTCGCATATTTTCTTTTGAAATTTCCTTATATTTGAGCTACTTACAAAATAAAGGAGCCAATATCCATTCTAAGTTGAGCCAATTTCCCGTTAAAGTTAGGTTAATTTAGCCAAGAATTTAGTAACTTTCTACCCGATGGTGAGTCAGGAAAGTTGGTTAATTTTCTAAGTTAAGTCAACTTCTGGTATCGGGAGAGTGAAGTTGTGGCAACGATGAACCGGTTACCAAGACCTCCAGGAATCATATCCGCAGTGTAGTGGTTGAGAGGAAGTGGGTGTGGCGGAGGCATTTATAACTGGAGATAGTATCAGTAGTCTGACAGTGCGGTGCTGTAGATTATGTAACAATAACGCACAACTACTTGTAAGTTCGTGTAAGTTGACCGCTGCATGATAACCCGTCACTCACGAGGCTGAGTAACAAAATGAGTTAGGGGCGGAAAGTAATCCTCCTGGAAGGGTGAAAGCTCACACGACAGAGTGGCAGCCACAAAACATCAACTATTCAAAACAACAACATGTAAAGTAACTGTATCATGACCAACAGGCCACTGAGCACGTCCTACATTCCCATCCTCTACCGCGGCAGACTACTTCTTAACACCTCTTTCAAGTCAGACACTCCACTCGCTACTTCACTGATTATCACCAATTTATCTTTCAATCTGTGTGTATAAAAGTAACTTATCTTTACTATTATGTTCCCATTGATTCTCGCCAATAGAACCTCTTTCCACTTTTTATACACCACAACCAATCTACTGAGTCATGATAGTGACAATAAATATCTACCACGGTCCTTTAACTAACAGTCTACACCGTACAAAGCAAAGGAAGCAAAGTTCTGTCTAATCTGATATTGTGAACACTGTAGACTGTTTCACGACATTGATATATAACGCAGTATATCGTATATCATCAGTGGATGACAATTTCTGGTTCTCCTTAGCTATAACGATACAAAATTATGATTGGATCTCATAAGTATACACTGCAGAATATTTCACTCCACCTATTGTACCATTTTCTTATGTTCGACACAGTACCGCGTTGGCCGACTGAAGCTTCGTGTTTATGAAGCGTATGCAGGAATCCTGTCATTCCTTACTGATCTCTCTCTATCTCTCTCTCTCCACACACACACACACACACACACACACAGAAGGGAGAAAAAGACTGATAAATGATAAAGCTTGACAACCCATGGAGGTACAGAAGACATAAGACCATCAAGGCTACTGAACTCATTACTCATCAATCAGGTGGCGGAGCTGTCGAGTAAGATACACCACTCGAGCGCCGACAAATTTAATCATAAACGTCCATTAACAAACTAAGTCAGCAGCACCTGTTATCTTGACGCCTGTTTAGTGATTCATAATGTTAACAGAAGGTATTTCAGAATGCAAGATTGAAATTAGTATGTGGTATCTTAATTGAGAATGCATAATGTCCACACGCATAACACTACCTAAAATTACCACGACGCGGGGTGGGAGGTCTATATTTAGAACACATTATAATTAGATTCTTGTCAATAACGTAAACAAGAAGACGAATAGTCAAATGAAAAAAATACTTCATGTCGAAACTCACAATAAATACGGGAATTGTTTTTGTTTTTGTATTGTTTTTTAAGGAGAGGGAAAAGAGTGGAGAGGAGACAGCTAGTAACTCGGCCGAGACACATGTTTATAATGCAGATCACCAGACAACACGAGACGACATCAAGCAGACAAAACGAATATCACCAGGCATACAAGACGTCACTAAGCAGACAAGACGTCACTAAAGACAAGACGTCACTAAAGACAATACGTCACTAAGCAGACAAGACATCATTAGGCAACAAGTGAATCACCATGTAGGCAGATTGTCACCAGGAAACTTCCAACACTTAAAACACCATAACTGCCTAACATTAACGCCATTAGTTAGGGAGTAAGGACCACATAAGAACACACTGCACCACCACCGGTGTCACCTTCACTACCATTCAACAACACCGTCACAATTTCCACCACTAGCGGTCCACCACCATCACTATCATCACCATAACAGTCATCACCACCACCACCACCACTAGGTAGCAAGATAGTGCCTGGTGAGGAGGAACAGTAGTGCCACGCCACTTTAACCTGTCACATAAACCCCTGTCGTAAGTCAGCAAGAGCAGCGGAGTAGAAGGTGGACACAGGGGGCGAGGACGGCACTAACACAGGGGATGAGGGGCGGCACTAACACAGGGATCGAGGGGCGGCACTAACACAGGGGATGAGGGGCGGCACTAACACAGGGGATGAGGGGCGGCACTAACACAGGGGATGAGGGGCGGCACTAACACAGGGATCGAGGGGCGGCACTAACACAGGGGAGGGGCGGCACTAACAGGGGATGAGGGCGCACTAACACAGGGGCAGGGGCGGCAACACAGGGGCGGGACAGGCACTAACACAGGGATGAGGGGCGGCACTAACACAGGGGATCGAGGGGCGGCACTAACACAGGGAGGGCAGCACTAACACAGGGATGAGGGGCGTCACTAACACAGGGCGAGGCAGCACTAACACAGGGGGAGGCGGCACTAACACAGGGATGAGGGCGCACCAACACAGGGATGAGGGCAGGGCACACTAACACAGGGGATGAGGGCAGCACTAACACAGGGGCGAGGGGCGGCACTAACACAGGGGATGAGGGGCACTAACACAGGGGCGAGGGGCAGCACTAACACAGGGGATGAGGGGCACACTAACACAGGCGAGGGGCACTAACACAGCACAGGGATGAGGGGGCACTAACACAGGGATCGAGGGGCAGCACTAACACAGGGGATGAGGGCGCACTAACACAGGGGCGAGGACGGCACTAACACAGGGGATGAGGGGCACTAACACAGGATCGAGGGGGCACTAACACAGGATCGAGGGGCGCACTAACACAGGGGCGAGGAGCACTAACACAGGGGATGAGGGGCGGCACTAACACAGGAATCGAGGGCGGCACTAACACAGGGATCGAGGGGCACTAACACAGGGGCGAGGGGCGGCACTAACACAGGGGATGAGGGCGGCACTAACACAGGGATGAGGGGCGGCACTAACACAGGGGGAGCGGCACACTAACACAGGGGATGAGGGGCGTCACTAACACAGGGATCGGGGGCACACTAAGCACTAACACGGCACTAACACAGGGGAGGGCACAAGGGATCGAGGGGCGGGCACTAACACAGGGGATGAGGGGCGGCACTAACACAGGGGATGAGGGGCGGCACTAACACAGGGATCGAGGGGCGGCACTAACACAGGGGGTGAGCGGCGGCACTAACACACACTAGAGGTCCTCATTCATTACCGCTCCCACATACTGCATCAGGTTACTCACGTTTGCTCTGAATGGAAGCTGTACAGGCCCAGCAGTAGTGAGTAAGCGGCTTATAACCTTCAGACGCGTGCCTGCCCGTGACCATACACCCAACACTTGGATTCTCAAAAGGTCGTATGCTAAATTCCCTAACCCCCCCACCCAACTTATTGGTAATATAAGAAAGTATAGTTTCAAAATAAAGCTGTTTTCATAAGCGTCGTAGATTTTGCAGGGAAGTTCTGTCCTACTAGAGACTCTTTATCTTTAGTTGAGAAAAATATCGACTTACGATTCTCTGAGATACCGATTGATTACTTTTTAACATCTCGCTCGCATTTTATTGTAATATTATGCTGTATAAAGTAGTTAAAATAATTCACCATATGTGTTGTTACGCTCGTACAGAGAAACTATCCGTATCACTGTATGTATCACTCACTACTTTGTTCAGCAGTCGGATACCGCGTGAGGGTATATGAGGTCAGCTAATATTATTCCCCCAACTCCTATAATTCCTATCTACTGTAATCACCACCGCACTTTAACCGAATAACTCAACATCAGACTTAACTAACCCACCTCAATGTAACCTCAACAGAGTAGCGGCATGGATACTAGCTGACGTCACTGATGGGCGAGGACCAATCACCGACGGTCAGGCTCACACACACGTGAATTTTGTCGAATTGGACACCACCGAAAAGGGAACAAAGCCAAGTCATCCGGGAGATTCTCTTTTGGGGCCTCAAGGGAGCAAAACAGAGGAACAGAGGAGCGAGCTGCTGTGAGAAAGGGGAAATAGCTCTCGTCTGGTCCCGAGATGAGAAATTATCAGTTCATAGCTCTAAGACGGAATTGTAGAGTCTCTCAACGACGAAGGGAAACTCGTATTGTCTTTGCCTACTCCGTCTCCTTCATCTTCTGAGAGAGAGTGTTTAGTTTAACAACTTTAATGGCAAAGCTTGGAGTACAATTTGCCTATTCTGAATAAGTGAGTCACGTCTTGACACTGAGGGTGCTATCACTTCTCACTGCCACGCAGGACAGACGTTCATACACAAAGTAACACTATTCACTGCCAGGCAGGGGAGAGAGAAAGAGAGAATGAATTAAAAAAAAAACCCACAGCTGATAAAAAAAAGTGACAACTGGTGACAGCTGGCATACGAGCAGGACACATGAGACCCTATATTATACAGTGGTCCCCAACCTCTCTGTGTTAGGGGTCCGCACTCGTGTGACAGGGCCGTACTTCAAAATTAGAAAGTGAATAGATTAGTTACTTACCTAATCACCAGTTTAACGAAATCGTGTATGAAAATTATTACACTTAAATAATATAATTTATATCAATGCACTATTCTAAACTTCACTTGATAAAAGACTTACGAAATTTAGTGTTACTAGCCTTTACAGAAGGCTGGACAGCCGCACGAAAAGGGTTCAGGGCCGCATGCGGTAACTTCTCGTAACTAGGGACAAAAGAGCACATCCAAGTGGTTGATTTTATGCTGCAATGAACAAGAAAATGGCGACAATATTGCAGAGGAAACTATCTTCATCAGATACGTTCTTGGCACACAAGTTAGAGGATAAAATCATTGTACGATATATATTTTTTTTTAGTCCTGTCTCTCACAGACTTCGTTAGTGAATTATCTGCTTGGTTAACTTCAGCCTCGGCACAAAGGAGTCGATGGTACGCTGAGTACTCCATGAAAGTGAGATACGTTTATTCATATCTAATTTATCAAAAATTCAGACCCGAGAGAAGAATGGTCAGAAGAACTCGACTACGATACATTTTTATTGAGTGACTAAGAAGGTAGACGAGTAGAGCTGATGAAGCGGATTCATGTGGCTGTGAAAGTCGGTCTGAGAGGCTATGAAGGCTGATCTACAGTACCTGGCTATGAAAGTGCATCTGTTTGGAAACGGAGATGGGTATGGGTGGCTGGTGTGAGTATCTAGCAACAAGGAACCAATGAGGCAAGTGTACTAGTAAGAACGTACTTACGGAGGTGGGTGTTGCAATAGACGGCTCCTCCCTATATATGTGTCATTCTGCCGTGTACCAAGTGTATATAGATTGCCAATAGTGTTGACGGTCAGAGTACTCTTCTTCAGAATGTGAGGCCAACACGCTTGTTTTTAACTGGTTGTCTGATGGTCGATGGTAGTCGTGAAAGGGATGGTGGTGGTAATGGTGGTATCTTGATAAGGGATGGCGTTGTTGTTGTTGTTTTGTGTGTGTGTATATTAACCCACCTTTAGAATGCTGACACAATCCCCACTGAGTGAAAAATATTCTCGTACTCAAGGGAGAGGGCGGTGTCGTACTCAAGAGGTTTAAAGAGTTAAGACTTCGCACTCGAGGGATTGAGTTATTATACGCAAGGGGATGAAGGCGTTGTGCTCAAGGGATTATCTTACTCAATGAACTAAATACACTGTACTCTGAAGGTTTTCATCGCACTGAAATGGTTAACACATGCACGCCATATTCTCACATGCGTAACACTCACTACGCAATATTCCCCAATGCGTCATACTCTCACAAGCGTAATTTACAAGTAAATGACATTTAAGAGAGTTTAATACACTAATGGAAGTGCAATTAAGTTTTTAGTTGCGCTTTATTACTGTTTTATTGTGATGTTCGTACATAAAAACTTTAATAACTATTAATATTTGTCCACGTTCTTTCTATGTGGTTCACTTGTTTCTTTCTTATTTACTTTTCTTTCTTCTTATTTCTATTATTTTCTAACTATGACAATCACACGACACTGCTTCGCTTTATGGTCGATTGTTATGAAACTTTTATACAGTACATTCACAACACCGGTGACTGCTAGGACGAGTCTCCGAACTGAACTCTCTACCCACAGATGGCGTTGTTCTCGGTACTGTATCAAACCAATGTATAAAGGAACTAATCATGATTTTTATATTAATCCAATATGCCTTATTATTTTTTCTAGAGGGTTGGGAGAATCATCACACTCGATCGATGCCTTAATGTTTCGATCGATATGCCTTAGATTTGGTGGTGGGTTGTCATGGCTTTCTTGGCCAGATGACAGAAGGGGAAAGATCAGCAGATGTCGCCAAATAATTTTTTTTTATCAGCCATTCCTTTATCTTTCGATTAATCAACAGATACTTAAACTAATACTAAAAAAAAAATATTTAAAGATGTTAACATATGCAGATTGCAGATTATTTTGCATGGTATATCTATGTAGAGTTTGTTTGATAGTGTTGTGGTCAATGTATGGTGGCGTATGATGTACTGCCTAAATTTACCTTCGTTGTGGTAGAATGAAAAATTTTAAGAGTTTTTAGCCATATAGAGTTCTTATGCTCTCAAGGTTATATAGATCAAGAGTCAAGGTCACGATGTACAGAACTCAAGAAGCCAACACTCTTAAGTCTAAGGAAGGAAGGAAGGACGGAAGGTGTTACTGATCGCACAACACACATACAGTATGTTTACAGTGCCAGCCCTTGTAACTATACTGTCTCTCTCTCACGGTACAAAGGTCAAGGCTGTAACGCTGAGTTAACCTCTCTCTCTCTCTCTCCACTTTTCCTTTTTCTCTCCTCTCTCAATCCATTGCTCCCTCTACCCTCTCCTCCTTCCTTTCCCACTCTCCTCAAATCCCTCACACTTCCCTTCACTCTCCTCCCCCCCTCCTCTTCCTCCTCCTCCCCCCCCTCTTTACCCCCACCCCCCATCGTCGTTAACAATTATCTTCCAACTCTTTTCTTGTTTTTGTAGCGTTAATAAGAACGACCTGTAAGATGGTAGGTGGAGGCCTTGGGATGTAGGTGCAGGGCGGGCAAGAGAGGTTGGTAGAAGCCGTGGGAGGTACAAGTTGTCGGTGAGAGGTAGGAGGAAGACGCAAGAGGCAAAAAGAAGTCGTGAGACGGAGGTGGAGGCCAGTAGAGGTATAGGTAGAGGTCGCGGGAGGCTGGGGAGGTTGAAACACGATACAGAGCCACCGACACTGTCTTTTAGAAAACAACTTATTATTTTCTCTTGTCTGCTGCCGCTTGATCTTTTACTTTTTTTTCTCGTTTTTTGTCCCTTGATGGAATTAATTCTCTATTTTTAATGTGATCTTTCGTATGTATTATTTCTCATTCTTTCTTTCCCCGTTGTTCTCTTCGTTTTTCTTTCTCTCTCAGTTTCTTTAACTTTGTTCATGTCGACGTATTTAACACAGCCACCCAAGTAGTAAACAGAGCCATCCTAGTAGTAAACAGAGCCACCCATGTAGTAAACACAGCCACCCGGGTAGTAAACACAGCCACCTAAGTAGTAAACACAGCCACCCAAGTAGTAAACACAGCCACCCATGTAGTAAACACAGCTACCCAATTAGTAAACACAGCCACCCAAGTAGTAAACACAGCCACCCAAGTGGTAAACACAGTCACCCAGGTAGTAAACACAGCCACCCAAGTAGTAAACACAGCCACCCAAGTAGTAAACACAGCCACCCAAGTAGTAAACACAGCCACCCAGGTAGTAAACACAGCCACCCAGGTAGTAAACACAGCCACCCAGGTAGTAAACACAGCCACCCAAGTAGTAAACACAGCCACCCATGTAGTAAACACAGCTACCCAATTAGTAAACACAGCCACCCAAGTAGTAAACACAGCCACCCACAGTAGTAAACACAGCCACCCAAGTAGTAAACACAGCCACCATGAAGTAAAACACAGCCACCCATGAGTAAACACAGTAAACACAGCCACACACCACCCATGAAGTAAACACAGCCACCCAAGTAGTAAACACAGCTACCCAAGTAGTAGCCACCCAAGTAAACACAGCCACCCAGGTAGTAAACACAGCCACCCAGGTAGTAAATACAGCCACCCAAGTAGTAAACAGAGCCACAAGTACCTAGGTAGTAAACAGAGCCACCCATGTAGTAAACACAGCCACCCGGTAGAACACAGCCACCCAGGTAGTAAACACAGCCACCCAGGGTAAACACAGCCACCCGGGTAGGCCACCAAGTAGTAAACACAGCCACCCAAGTAGTAAACACAGCCACAGCCACACCCAAGTAGTACAGGTAGTAAACAGAGCCACCTAGTAGTACCACCCAAGTACAGCCACCGTAAACACAGCCACCCAGGTAGTTGTGCCACCCAGGTAGTAGTAGTAAGCCACAACACAGCCACCCAAGTAGTAAACACAGCCACCCATGTAGTAAACACAGCCACCCAAGTAGTAAACACAGCCACCCAACACAGCTACCCAAGTAGTACAGCCACCCACAGCCACCCAAGTAGTAAACACATAGTAAGTAGTAAACACAGCCACCCAGTAAACACAGCCACCCATGAAGTAAACACAGCCACCCAAGTAGTGAGAACAAGTAGTAAACACAGCACCCACCCAAGTAAACACAGCCACAAGTAGTAAACACAGCCACCCAAGTAGTAAACACAGCCACCCAAGTAGTAAACACAGCCACCAAGTAGTAAACACAGCCACCCATGTAGTAAACACAGCCACCCAAGTAGTAAACACATCCACCCATGTAGTAAACACAGCCACCCAAGTAGTAAACACAGCCACCCAAGTAGTAAACACAGCCGCCTAGGTAGTAAACACGCACAGGTGAGGCCTCTGTTTTCTTAAGACTCATTATCAACCTAATTGCCTCCATGATTTGTTTACAGAGAGGAAGGTTTTGCACAACCCTGGATAATTGGGGCGTTTAACTTGTTCCAGAAACCAGAAACACGTACCTCCTCCTCCTCCTCTCTCCTTTCCTCTTGTTTCTTCTTCTTCTCATGTTGCTCCCTCTTCTTCCTCTTGCTCCATTACCGTTTCATTCTCTTTCTTCTGCTCTTTCCTCGCCTTTCTCCACCTTCCCATCCACATTTTTTTCTTTCCCTTCTACGCCTCTTCATCATCTCTCTCCTTCTTTTCTTACCTTTCTTCTTCCTCGTTTTCCCTCCCTTTTCCTCCCTCTTCCTTCTCCTCCTCCTTATTCTTCTTACTTTCCTCCTCTTCGTCATTCCTCTTTTTTCACCTCCTTTCTCCTCTTACTTCGCCTCCCTCTCCGACTTCTCATCTTTCTCCTCTTCCTCCTCATCTCTCTCCTCATCCTCCTTCTCCTCCTTCTCCTCCTTCTCATCCCTCTCCTCCTCCTCCACCTTCTTCCTCTACTTCCCTGTTCTCTTCATCTCTCCCTCTCACCTCCATCCTCGTCCTCTCCCCTTACTCCCCCTCCTTCCCCTTCGATAACTAGAACAATGTAAAATCCTGGCTCCATTTTGAGAGAGAATAGCGAGAGCCAACGAGAGTTCTTTATATTTTCATATAAATAAGAATTTCATTTTTTTTTTTTGCACGTCGACCCGTAAATGGAAGGAAAAAGATGATGGTTATCTTTTCCTTGCATATAACAGATTCACACGAAATATATACATTTTTAAAGAGTTGAATAATATGCGATGTACAGATAGACTTAATACTCTTGATAACTAGGAAGGAACGTATAAGATTAAAATACAGGATCTTAGTAGAGAGTATGTATGTATGTACAGTATGTCTGTATGTCTGTATGTATGTATGTATTTATATATGTACAGGTCGTAAAAATATATCATTACTTTTTTTCCATATTTACAACTTGAAACTTTGGACGAAATACTTTGATATGTTCCCGAGTACATCGTCGTATGCTGGTATGCCTGCGCCCCCATACACACTACATGGGGAGCACACAGACACACACACACATACATATATACATACAAAAGTGTTACCAGCTGCTAATTTGATCCACACAGTAGATAAAGACACATACCAATACCTGTGGTCGACTGTACCAACCATTCCGAAACTAGTGGACTAATACTGCTCACAAAACCACTTGGCACATCGACCTCAGGGGTGAAGATACTTTTTTGGGAGGATTGTATGTACGTAGGGGTGGATAGATGAGTCAAGGGAATAGTATACACATTAACACACTTTGGATGGATGGATGGATGGATGGATGGATGGATGGATGTTTTGAATTGATGGATTGATGAATATATGGGAGGAACGAAAGACACAAAATTCTGAATTAAAATCTGATTAAGCAAGGTAAGAGTAACAAAGGCAAGGCTATGTTAGATCAGGTTAGGAAGGGATAAATTAGGTCAAGTTATAGGTGAGTGTAGCTTAGGTTAGATTAATTTCGACAAGGGTAGTTTAGGTTAGGTTAGATAAGCTCTTAGGTTAGGTTAGGTGTGTCAGTGCTGTGTCATTTCACTGCTCGGAGGACCTAGTGGCTAGTGTACACAGCCACTAAATGAGAGGAGTGAACTCTGGTCACGTTCAAGGGAAATTCTATGTGATTGATTCTGTCTCTCCGTGTGTCTCTAGCTCTTGTTACTGTCTCTTTCTGTCTGACTGCATCTTTGCATCTTTTTCTTCTCCTCACTTTTTTTTCTTTTATTTAGGCATTTAACCAGTGAGTCATTCTGGAGTTCCTCTTAAGCTAACATAAACCCGTGAGATAACATGGACTCATCCCCTGTAAAACAACATTAAACCTGGAAGACATGATTAAACCCCTCTTCAAAAACCCGTAAGAACATGCCGAGTCTCTCTACAATCCGGAAAACAACACTGGAGTCCTCTTAGAAAAACAGCATGGAGACCATTATCGAATCACCTTAAACCCGTGAAATAGCGTTGTGCCTAAGACTCAGAAGAGAGCACTGAACCCTCTGTAAACTCAGGAAACGCCGATGAACCCTTTGTATCCATGCGAAGGTGCGTTGAGGACTTTTTAAAGCCAATAGACAAGGTAAAGCCCTTTATAACCCCAGTAGAGAGCGTTGAGCTTCTATCAAACCCCGGGAGACAGTTTCGAATCCCCTTGAAAAAAAATCTAAACCAGCGTGGAGCCACACCCCCCCCTCCCCCACTCCAAACCCCCTTAAAACATCGCTAAATAAACGAGAGGAGGTGAAGTCCCCGGAGGCCAATAACGAGCCTTCCGCAAGAGCCGATGGTGATGAGGCCAAAATACGAGACAAAATTTGCAAGTATTTTCCCCGAGTATTGAATATCGTATTCCGATATCCGAAGGTGAGGCATCACGGTCACCGGCCACACGACACACACACTCACCCTCTTGTCACAAAACTTCCGTGACATTTTTGGTATCGTCAATTCACTCCCTCTATGCTATTGTTAACGACCTGTCAAGGAAAAAATAGGCGGCGTCCATAAAACTTCAGAGAGATAATCACATGTAAAAAATAACAAGACACACGGGAAAATGATGATATAAATCTTGAAGCATTATTATACACAGAGGGTGAGGGCGACATAATGAACGCCGCCAAGACTTTGTCACCGGAAGAAAAGAAATATTTATTAGAGAGAAGAATGTCTGTCACCTCAAGTGCCGTCTGCCACTAGAGTGTGGGAGATGACAAGGCTGGTATTGTGAGGACACGGCTGGTGGTGTGAGGAAATGGCTAGTGTTGTGAAGACATAACTGGTGTTGTAGAGACACGGGTGAAAGTGTGAGGACACAACGAGTATTGTGAGGACATAACGGGTGTTGTAGGGGCGCAGTGAGTGTTGTGAGGACACAGGTTGGACATAAATCAGCAGTTTCGGGCCTTGGGTCATTACCCCAGACGTCCCCCGCTGAATGATCGTGACGCCCAAGTCGTTAGCTGACCACCAGGCACCAGTGACATATACTAGGGCTGAGGCGAATGACACAAGTTTAATGATTCAATTACCAATTATCCCATGACCAGGAGCGCGACCCGAATTTAGATATATATTTTTTAACAAATACAACTTTGTGTTCAATATTATTACAAACACTCCTGAACTACCTTCAACAACACGCACTGGCTTGTATCATAAAAAGTGTGTAGGTCCTGCCCTGGCTGACAGTGAGTGAAAAGGTGCTGAAATCGACCTATTTTCCCAATGTTCTTTCAGAGGGCAAAGTCTCCAGGCAAAAAAGTTAAACCTTCCAATACTTATCAAAGAAGTGAGTCATTCTTACTTTAAACACACATACACACACACACAGACACACACACACACATATATATATATATATATATATATATATATATATATATATATATATATATATATATATATATATATATATATATATATATATATATCATGTAATACAATGAAAACGTGGATAAGATAAATCTTGATAAAATCACAGGTCACCCTGTATATTTAAAGCCTCTCTCTGTCCATGTAATCCAGTTGCCTCTGAAGATGTCTTGAATAAAGACGAAAGCTAAGGTGTTCCGTTGTTTCCCTTTTCCCGTGTGATTTTATCAAGATTTATCTTATCCACGTTTTCATTGTGAATTACATGATATATATATATATATATATATATATATATATATATATATATATATATATATATATATATATATATATATATATATATATATATATATATATATATATTTATATATATATATATATATATATATATATATATATATATATATATATATAAAACTTTATATTAATGTAACTATTTATATATGTGTCTATGAATCAACAGTCATCAAAGAATTACTAAAATATTCTGTAAATGAAATCGTTACCGGTACAAAACCATTGCAGGAAAATATTTCAGAAATATGGCAAAGTTAGATTGGGTTATGCAGTTACACATACCCAGAGGAAGTGCAGGAATATTTGCCCGGAAATTCACCAACTCAACGCCCAGTAAAAGAGAGAGAGAGAGAGAGAGAGAGAGAGTGTGTGTGTGTGTGTGTGTGTGTGTGTGGAGGGGGGGGGGCGGGGCGGGGGAGGAATTATAGATTGGTGTTGAGCAAAATAAACCTCTATATTGCTATTGAATGATTAACTCATTTACACACAATTGCAGGGTCTCAATTGTTTCTCTTACTATTGACAACACAACATACATATATCATTTCTCACTCTCGATATTTTTTTTAATTACTTATGGCTCATTATTATTATTATTATTATTATTATTATTATTATTATTATTATTATTATTATTATTATTGTTATTATTATTATTATTATTGTTATTATTTTATTATTATATTTTCGCCCCCCAGGCCTTGATGTGGGTCATTAAAATTGACCTGTGCCCGGGTGGGCTAATGCTACTGGAACAATAGTAGTGGCAACTCCGCATCTGGCAACTAAAAATAATAAAATAATAAATGTGAAATGAAATAAAAAGTTACGATGAAAAATGAAGAATTATTAGTTATAAAATGCATGAGAAAACACGACATAACAAGAGATAACGAATTAAGTTAGAACATAGCAGGTGAAACACAACTCAAGTCATGGAGGAACACGGTAAAACAGAGAATGAAGCAGATGAATAGAGAGAAAACGGTGTGTGAGGGGGTCCTAGTTGTTCCAGGACAGGTATTGTGTGTGTGAAGCTTTGGGTGTGAGGAATGCACCCAGAGACGACTTACTCAACACACAACACAAAGGAACATACACACGAGGTACAAAACACCACAAATGGCGTTTATTGACGTGCAAATTACAGTGTGTTGATACAAGGAATACAAATCAATAGTTATTCTCCTATAGACACACTAGGATATTAAAAAGACGCATATCATCAATTCATTATAAACAACATAAAATCTACCTCTACCTCTTTATAATACACATGCATGATACTATATCTGATCAACTAACGTAACATTATTAGTCTCCTGTGAATCGAAGGTTGATAAAGCGTCGTTCACGATTATCTCAAGAGCTCGTTCCTCCCCATCAGTAAATTCCTTCAAAACAAACTAAATGTTCCTTTCAGAGACCTCCTGGAGTAGAGTGAGTTAGTGAGTGAGTGTGTGAGTGAGTGAGTGAGTGTGTGAGTGAGTGAGTGAGTGAGTGTGTGAGTGAGTGAGTGAATGTGTGATACAACCCAGCAGCAACTATACTAAAATCAGTTATTTTACCACTACTAGATTTTATCACCGAAGATACAATGGAAGATAAGATGACCTGACCTGACCTGACCTGACCTGACCTGACCGAACCTAACCTAAACTAAACTAACCTAAACTAAACATAACTAGCCTAACCTGACCTGACCTGACCTGACCTGACCTGACCTAACCTAACCTTTGCTCCTCCTACGTCACAGTGAAAATGAAAGACTACACTACAAGTATGATTGGGATAGTTACCTGTATTTAAATTCCTATACCTGTAGCTACAAGAACTACAGGAGTACAGCGAGATACATATATTGTAGCTTAGATTAGGTTAGGTTAGGAAATTCAGGTCAAATATAGGTCAAATTTGTGAACCTAAAAACATCAAAACTTAAGGTTGTACATAAAAGTTTAGGCAAAACTCAATAAAACGTAAACGGCTAAGTGAGAAATTCTAACGATAAAGGGTAAAATGTTCGTAAGCTTAGGTAAAACTTTAGCGATAGAAGGTAAGACTTTACAGAGATATTTCAAACTATAGCGACATTTAGTTAATATTTTAGCGATAAACGTTTGAAACTCGGTAAGTTCAAAAGGTGAACGATTAAATGTAAAATTTTATAGGCAGTTAATAAACCTTAAGCGGGGAAGGTCAAGGTTTAAACGTTAAGCGGAAGAAAGCGAACCAATAATCAATAAGACTAAAATGATAATAAAAAAGAAAATGGGTTGTTATCTTGTTATAACTGCACGTAGCATGGTTAGTAATACACGAGTCCAACAACAATAAAAATTACGAGAAATAGAATTCTCTGTTAGGGTCCCATATGCCTAGACTTCTGTTGTGGGCAGTGCCTATACTGCAACTTAAAAAGACTATCTTGACCTATACTAACTTAAGGTATCAAGAGTTTACAAAGCTTAATCAGCTGAGAATTTGACTACAGTGGGAAATTGGTAAAATTCTGTTTGGTGGGATACGTGATACAGGGTGGGAGGGGGGGGGGTACTTCCAATGTGCAGCACTGTGGGAGCACTCAGGTGATGTACTGTGGGAGCACACACGGTGACTCATAAAACATCAACTGTTGATAGTAGCGTGGACACGTGTCAACACAGGGCACCACTCGTTTACAAAACAAGGTCACAATTTGTATATATACGAATTATGTAGTTCATGGTGTCCAATAAATCGTATATGGGCGGTGTTGTGTTCCAGCGGTTTCCTCCTTACGGTTATTCTCTCCCAAACGACTCTAAAAACAGCACACAAATAAACTGCATTATCTGTCATTTAAGCACTGTTCATTAGACTTCCTGAGTAAATTATTGTTGACAGGCAATAAAGAGTACAATATGGGCCGCTAGACACTCGTCTCTTTTTCATTAACTGTCACGTTTGTTTGTTTGTACAAAATATTAATAATATACTTTACAATTTTAGATAAAACGAACAAACCAAAACTATGCTAGGATGAATAGATTGGTTGCGTTAGGTAAGGCTTGTCTGGCTCAGTGTCCAAAAGATAGTTTAGAGATATTGTTCCAGGTTCTTCTCCAACATTGTAAGTTATACGGGAGAAACTACCTACCCGTACTGTGACGGATTGTAATACACGTTTGTCAGGGTGAAATTCCTAATAGTGCGTTTATATTTATAATTGTTCAGTGTACAGTCACTCAAAAGACTCTCTACTCGGGGGGTCGATGAATTTCAGAAAGAACTCTACGACTCCTGTTGTCTCGGTAAGGTTGCCCAAATCCTTCGTTCGTTGAGTCATGTTTTTTTTTCAATACAATTTTGTACAGATAGTTTTTAAGTGACTGTAAATGGAGAGTTGAGTTTGCTGATTAGTGTATTTTATTTCCTAAAATTTTACACAAACACACAATCTTATGTTTAACTCACACGATCCGACTTACACACCAATGGTAGCGTTTAATTAAATTACTTGTTACAATTTAAGAATAACATACAGTAATGATGGATACTCTCTCTCTCTCTCTCTCTCTCTCTCTCTCTCTCTCGTCATTAACAAGCAACAAAACTTCAGGTATCGCGATAAATGAAAATCCAGGTGAAACATAACCGCAAAATAAAAAGTTTTCAAAGAATGTAGGTAGACTTGACAATCAAACGGCAGCTTAAATAAAAGAAATGAATCCTGACGAATGAAACAAAACTTTCACTCGTTAAAGAAAGTCCAGACTAGTGAGAAATGCTTTTGGGACTCACTTTCAGCTCTCTACAGTATGTGATTTTTGTCACTAAATTATTCATTCACAGAGGGAGAAATACCCACTCACCCATTGACGGAGAATAATAAATTCTTCAGTAGCACAGTGTAGGAGTAACATACATGTTATTTTTTCCTAGTACAAGCCAACTACAGCTATTTCCCCGAACTACAGCGAACCTGGAATCGCTACAAAGGTATTACTTGTTTGTGTCGACATATCATCATACACGGAAAATGTATGTTTTTTCATCAAGTTTTCTTCATAGGCTACTAATAGCAGGTAAAAAATTCTACTGAGAAATACATGTCACTTCCTTACTTATGTCAGAATTAATGTAAAGTGTTAACAGTGGTTGTGACGGTGGTGACAAGGGTGATGGTGACAGTGGTGACGAGGGTGGTGATGACGGCGGTGGGGAGAATAGTGACTGATGGAGAAGAATGGTGACCAATGTAAAAATAAAAATAATAGAACGGGTATCCTACTCCGAGAGAAAAACAAACAAACATTCCCTCTGGATATTGCCAGGAGCGGGGATGGGGGGGGGGGGAGGTGATGGGGTTAATTTTCCACTGATGTTGATATTCTCGTCTTACTTTCTTTGTAAATGTATTATGAATATAACTCTGAATGGCTCGGCAGTGTTAAATACACAAATTGATTTGACACAGACGAGTTCTAATCGTTTGCTGTTGATTTTTCTTACTCGCAAAATCTTGAGGGCCACTTGCCATTTTTTTTTCGCTCTAGATATTTTTTTTCGCGGATGCTGGTGGATGGAGTGAATACAAGAGTTCAATATTCGAATGTGAATACGATTACTTCTGATTTCTAAGAATGCGAACACAATGAAACATCGTCATTCCGAAAGTGAATACTTTATGAAAGTATTCGTGAATGCATTCATGAATAGTATTGGATAAAAAGTAACCTCTTATGGTATGTAGTGGTAGATGATTACATGATTGATATTCAATATATGAAACCTGCCCTGTGTAGATATATTTATTTTGGCTTTACTAGTAGTTATAATAAAAACATTAATCATCATTAGTTATTATACTGAGCCTACTCTACACTTCTAGACAGGCTGCAGCAGTCAGTATTGCCACCATTCAGCAATCATTAAGTGCCTATACATATTATTTGCTCGGCACACAAAATAATTTTCTTTCCAATTGCCTACAATAATGACTATAGTATATAAAAAATTAAATCCAATTTCAAATAGGAGTCAGAAATTATTGTTCAAACAATAACTTAAAGCTACAATTTGGCATCATGCAGGCATATATCTCACACTACGAGCGCGTCACCAGAAACCTACTCGCCACAGTGATGACCATAGAGAGTTGCATGTTATATATAGCTACAGTACTCGGGTGACTCGGAACACGGATTTAATACAGTAAGCCGATTGTACAGTCACTCGTAAGACTATCTCTACTTGGGGAGGTGGATGAACTTCAAAATGAATACTGCGACTCCTGTTGTCTCGATAGGTTTGCAAAATCCTTCGTCCGTTGTGTCATATTTTGTCAACACAATTTTGTAGAGATAGTTTTTTGAGTGACTGTACATTCAAAACAATCTCTCTGTGTGTGTGTGTGTGTGTGTGTGTGTGTGTGTGTGTGTGTGTGTGATCGTCCAAAATAAATTCAGCAACCAATTGTATGGTTATTTCTATCCATAAAAAAGTTATTATTCGTCAGATCATCCTACGAATATGAATACTTTGCCCGAGGATTCGATTAAGAATGCAAATACTTGAATTTCGAATAGTAATGCAAATAAATACTCCACCCTGGTGACTAACGAGACTGGGAACAGAACTAGGCTGGTGACTGAAGAAAGGGATGACTTGATGATGTCTGTCTGTTTCCATGATGATTTTTATTTGAATGTCCATCTTCTACTGCGTATGTGCGTCTGTCTGCCCCCTCCCCTCCCTCCCCCACTCAACACACCCCTTCCCCATCTTCTCTCTCTCTTTCCGTCTCCCTCCCTTCTCTTACTCTCTCTCGTTTTTCTATCCCACTCTCAGGGGATGTTAGTTGAGGGTTGGTACTCCTGAGAGAAGAAGTTTTAAACTCCTGTGAATTAATGAGGCTAGACTATTTCCTCTCGCATCATGGAAGAGTTAGAGGAGAGTAGAGTTTCTCTTATCCCTAGAATAGAGCTAGACGGTGGTGGTAGGAGTAGTAGTAGTAATAATAGTTGTAGTCGAAGGTGTGGCTATTGGAGGAAGCTAGTAGTAGTAGTAATAATAGTAGTAGTAGTAGTAGTGAGTTTGGAGGTTGTGGTCGCCAAATATTTTCTCAGGTGGGAAAGGCCGATGACGTAACTGATGTCTCCCACCGTTTAATTATCACGTCTCCCTAAAGTTGTGGATCAGTGAGTAAGACTGCCCCTCCCTCCCTCGGTCTGGGTACGAGAGGACTTGCTCTTCCCCTTAGTAAGTGTTCGGTTTGTTGCTGGTGATGCCTTAGGAACCAGAAGTAGATAACCAAAATGTTCTACAAAATCAATGTCGAATTATCCTATCGATTTGGTCCGAATGTTATATTACTGTTTAAGGGTAGTATGAAGACTTGAGAGTGAGAGAGAGAGAGAGAGAAAACAAGAGAGAGAGAGAGAGAGAAAAAGAGAGAGAGAGAGAGAGACAAACATAGTGCCGCTGTTACAATAGGGATAAAGGATATATAGTGTTGTTCTGTGTACCACCTGGCCCACACCTTACTGTGTACTATCTGGCCCACACCTTACTGTGTACTATCTGGCCCACACCTTGCTGTGTACCACCTGGCCCACACCTTACTGTGTACCACCTGGCCCACACCTTACTGTGTACTATCTGGCCCACACCTTGCTGTGTACCACCTGGCCCACACCTTACTGTGTACTATCTGGCCCACACCTTACTGTGTACTATCTGGCCCACACCTTGCTGTGTACCACCTGGCCCACACCTTACTGTGTATCACCTGGCCCACACCTTACTGTGTATCACCTGGCCCACACCTTACTGTGTATCACCTAGTACCACCTGGCCCACACCTTACTGTGTACTATCTTACTGTGTATCACCTGGCCCACACCACCTGGCCACACCTTGCTGTGTACCACCCACACCTTACTGTGTACTATCTGGCCCACACCTTACTGTGTACTATCTGGCCCACACCTTACTGTGTATCACCTGGCCCACACACTGTGTACTATCTGGCCCACACCTTACTGTGTATCACCTGCCCACACCACTGTGTACTATCTGCCCACACCTGTGGCCCACACCTTACAGTGTATCACCTGGCCCACACCTTACTGTGTACCACCTGGCCCACACCCCTGTGTACCACCTGGCCCACACCTTACTGTGTATCACCTGGTACTGTGTACCACCTGGCCCACACCCTGTGTATCACCTGGGTATCACCTGGCCCACACCTTACTGTGTCACACCTTGCTGTGTATCACCTGGCCCACACACCATCACCTGCCCACACCTTACTGTGTATCACCTGGCCCACACCTTACTGTCACCTGGCCCACACCACTGTGTGGCCCACACCTTACTGTGTATCACCTGGCCCACACCTTACTGTGTATCACCTGGCCCACACCTTACTGTGTATCACCTGTCCACACCTTACTGTGTATCACCTGGCCCACACCTTACTGTGTATCACCTGGCCCACACCTTACTGTGTGTCACCTGGCCCACACCCATCACCTGGCCCACACCTTACTGTGTATCACCTGGCCCACACCTTACTGTGTATCACCTGGCCCACACCTTATCACCTGGCCCACACCTGTATCACCTGGCCCACACCTCTCCTGTGTATCACCTGGCCCACACCTTACTGTGTATCACCTGGCCCACACCTTACTGTGTATCACCTTGCTATATGCTATACGTGCCCATGATATCTATTATACAGTATTTATATAGATATAAACAACTTCTGCCTGTACAAAAAATCTCAACAGCGTTATTAGGACGGCCGCAAAATTTGCTGTGAAAAGTCAGCTTCCGAAATTAATACTGGCCAAGAGGGTGCAGTGATGGAGACTTAGTGGGGTGCTATATTTGGTTACAGTAAACACAATTCTCGCTCCGCCCAACCCAAACAAACTTGAAGGTGATGTCTCCCAGCCAGCCACATGCCACCTGATATGTTACCTGTGTGTGTGTGTGTGTGTGTGTGTCTGTCTGTCTGTCTGTCTGCGTGCGTGTGGCGGGCAAGCGTGCGTGTGCGGGGCGTGAGGGCGGGCGGGCGGGCGTGAGTGCGGGCGGGCGGGCGTGCGTGAGGGCGTGCGGTCGTGCACGCATGCGTCTGTCTGTCTGTGCATGTGTGTGTGCGTATGTGTGGATCTGTCTGTATATATGTGTGTCTGTGTGTATCTGTGTATACAGGTATATCAGTGTGTATATGTATATATCAATGTATATATGTGTGTGTGTGTGTGTACCTGTGCGTAATATCGGTGTGTATATGTGTTTGTTTAACTGTCTCTATCTCTGTGTCTGTCTGTCTGTCTGTCTGTTATTCTGTCTATGTGTGCGTGTTTCTATGTGTATCTGTGTGTGTGTGCGTCTGTCGAAGTGTTTTGTGTATCTATCTAAGTGTGTGTGTGTGTGTGTGTGTGTGTGTGTGTGTGTGTGTGTGTGTCTGTCTGTCTGTCTGTCGTGCGTGCATGCGTGTATGTGTTGTTCCCAGACACAGAGAGAAAGAGAGTTTGTGTGGGAGGGGGGTGTTCGACATAGAGAGCAGTGTGTGGTTGTGTGTGTGTGTATTCCTCCTCCACGCAGGCGGGTGTGTTAGTGCCTCTTTAACTCTCTCATTTATAACTTGGCTCAAGCTACACCCGTTCTTAGAGACGTAATTGTAGTCATTTCCTTAAGGTTATTTTGAGGTACAATCATTCTTATCCGGAAAATTAAGAAACCTGTCCTTTTCTTTGTCAAGTACATTATTTTTTTGGATAACAGAAATGAAGGGGAAATTTGAGCATCCCATTCCCTGAGTAAGACAACAACCCCGTAAGTTATGATACCAACCCTTCAGTACGATAACAACCCCTTCAGTACGATAACAACCCCTTCAGTACGATAACAACCCCTTCAGTACGATAACAACCCCTTCAGTACGATAACAACCCCTTCAGTACGATAACAACCCCTTCAGTACGATAACAACCCCTTCAGTACGATAACAATCCTATGTGGATGATAAAAAAATCCCTGAGAACTATACCAACAGCCTGGGTAAGATACCACCCTCTTGAGTACAATGAATTAGCCCACTGAGAATGATATTTTAACCCCATGAATACAATGATTTTTATCCCTCTAGCACAATGATTAAACACATATTGAATACGGAGTTACCCAGCGACTTTACCCTGGAGGAAGAACAGTAGATCTTGCACGATCGCCGTCCGCACATCCCTACAAAATTTCAACTCTACAAAATTTTGGAATTGTATCCGACGGGTGGGTGGTAGGGGGCGGGGGGGGGGGTGGCAATACATTACAACACAATGCCAAGAAAGAAATGCCATGGTACCATAGGCTGAGACTGTAAGACTTCGGTTTTATGTCAATAAATTATTATTTTTAAGTCATTTTCTTATCGTCATACTAATTTCTATGTTCCTAGAGGTAATTTGTCTCGAACATTTCATGAAACGTGATTCCCTGAAGTCTGACTGCCAGTTAGAGACAGTGTAGATAAAGTACATTGTTTGTAAAAAAGGCAGCGTGGACGGTACTGGACTTGACCACCAAAGCTTCCCCAACCTAAAACAGTTAGGTACCCATTTACTGTTGGGCTGATTAAGGATCGAACCAATGACCTTCTTGTAGTTTATTTTTTGCTAACGAATTATAAGTAACCTAAATGTTATTTATCCGTTGTTGTTCTTGCTTACAATTGCATTTTGTACATCATATGATGTAGCAAAACTCTCTTGGGAATAAAGTAAAAACAGCATGATTATATTTATAATGCGATACAATATATAGATAATTACGGAATAGATACGGTTTTTACTGTGTGGTAAAGGCGATACGTTTAACTTTTTATAATATCTATATACAGATAATTGCATATTTATCATTCCATCTCATAGACTGATTATCGTGAGACCTATTTCATGAGTATTACGTTAAAAGTACCACATTAAAATGTCTCAAGGTTATGATATAAAGTTGAACACACCACCACTCATTTCTCAGCCTTTACCAACATTCACTTTTCTAGGTATACACACATACGGTCAACACACGGGATGTTTATATAGTCCCTTGATGTTTGTGTTCACAGCGTCCCGGGAGGAAGTTACACATCGTAAACATCGGTGTGTACTGGCCATTTCACCATATACAAGTATTATGCGTTCTTAAAGACCCGTCTGCAAGTCGTAAGTAACAGCGGACGTCGGTAAGGGCAGACACGTGCAGAGAATGATGAAGTACGGAAGTTTTGGATAAGTAACTTTCTAATGGGACTCTGTAAACACAAATATAAAGGGATACTGTAAACGCAAACGTGAAAGAACTCTGTAAACACTAATATAAAGGGTTTCTGTAAGCACTAACATGAAGGGACTCTGTAAACACAAACATGAAGGGACTCTGCAAACTCTAACATGAAGGAACTCAGCAAACACTAACATGAAGGGACTCTGTAAATACAAATGTACATGGACTTTGTAAATATCCTATACAAATACCTGCTTCAGATGTATGAATTAAACAAAAAACCCAAAATAACTGACTCACTTCTTCCTTGTCACGGTGGACACTGGTAATGAGAGATTGAAAAACTTGAAGCGGAGGGCTGTGGTCGCCAACCCTCAGACACCTTGACAGACTGATTGACAACTTACCTTCAGTTATTTTTCTTTCGAAGACTCGTGTCGTTGTCTCTCTGCCACAGGTGAGTCAGAACAAACACCTGAGGAATGATGAATATTATTAAAAGTTATTCAAAGTAAGAACAATGAATGGGATACAATATTTAAGAGGAATCGAAAGTTAAACAATAAAATGAACGATGGACAATGAAAGTTTAGTGAGGTGAAAGTACTTAAAATTTTTGTGGCAAAACTTTCCCAGACACACTTACTATTTTTAAGGGTAAAATTTATACCAGGTTTCGTAGTTCGACATCAAAAATAATGAGATGTGAAGAAAAAATAGTCTGACACTAGACTGTTCAGTGTTTCGCTAAATAAGGAGTTAAGATAAGAGGTAAATAATCCTTGTGTTGTAACGCTTTGGAAAATACTGAATAAGATGGTGGTTATTTCGGATAAATTCTTATGCTTCCTGATGTTACGACTTTCTGGCTTTACTCATGAGTTATAAACAATTGATTCAGGCAAAAGTCATTATTTTAAATATCTGTGTGAGTGTTGATGTTACGACACCCAGTACTGGTGAGTTACGACACTGAATACAGGTGCGACGATAATTAAGGTCCAACAGGTAAGACAGGTGTGACAATTATTTAGATCCAACGGGTGGTACAGGTGTGATTGATGATTATATAGCTACACCAGTTAGAACATGTGTGATTGATGTTTATTTTGATCCAACAGGTGGTACAGGTGTGATTGAGGATTATTTAGCTGCAATAGTTAGTACAGATGTGACTATTATCAAGATCTGACAATTAGAGACGACAGAGGGAACAGATGAAGCAAAAAAACAATTAAACACACACACACACACACACACACACACACACACACACACAACCGGATATTAGTCGCTGTTAAATCCCTTCCGGAAGACTATAGCTGCCGAATGGCACTCCCAACTACGAGTACTAAAAAAAAAAATGTATCAGAAAAACTTTTGCGATCTCACAATTTTATGAAGAGAATTTTCACATGACCCGTAAAAAAATTGTAAGAGATATATGACAAAATATGCTGAGCAAATGTTTTTCCTTTCACGCCGTTACACTCATTTTAATTTTTTTTTTTTACATCAGAAAAATAAAGGAAAAACGACTATGAAATGGTAGGTGATGATGTACATTTAGAGAAGAGAAGAGAGAGAGAGAGAGAGAGAGAGAGAGAGAGAGAGAGATGCATAAACTGTCTAGCTGGTGACACACACATTCAGGCACCATCACACGGGGCATTGTCTGGGAGCTACAAATGACGTGTTTCAACATTTCTCGCCGAGTCGTGATAACATCAACCAATTTCCCGTCCAGACCCGTCATAGGAAACCCCTCACTAGCGGCCCGACACTGGTAATGAGAGGACCCCCTGTAAGGTATGGACTTGGATCTGTCACCAGTACCCGATATCACAAACATTTACTACTCCCTTAGATGATAAATTTATTGTAATCGTTATGTAAGTTGTTGCAGTTAAGAGAAATGGTGGCCTTATGTGCGCTGTTGGGCCGAGAACACAGACTTATCAAATGAAAAAAAAATAACGTTTAATATTTAGTGGTCATGAGGTCACGACGATGACTTATCTAAATAAGGTGCAGGATATCCTAAAACTGCCGTACTGATGCTCGATCTACCTCAGTTTCAGTTGTTTTAACTGGAATTGTTCAGATGGACCTGCCCGAGGTGAACTTGTCTCAGGTCGATCAAAACTTAGCTGCACTTGCCTTTGGTCAAATTACCAAAGCTCAACTTGCCTTCATCTTAGTCTCTCTCTCTTAGACAGGTCGTTAATGGGGATTTTACCTGGACAACACTGTTACACTTTTCAAGTACTGTATTATGGTCAGTCTATGTCTATATGATAGCTGCAGATAACAGGAATTTACAAGACGTATTTTGAAACCCATTGACATAAAAGAGTTTAAAATCTAATGAGAATACCCATAACATCGTAGAAATCTGATCAGTACACCAGTTTATTTATTTTTTTTGAAGCACCTTACTTTCAAGGGATAAAATTATGTACACACGGACTATAAATTACTTTTACTCTTTGGTTCGTTGGATTTCAAACTTAATATTACCTCTCGTGTCGTCTCGGTGGGGTTGGTATGCGTGATTGCGACATAACTTTGCTGAGCCTTGTTTTTTTTTCGAAATATTCGAATCATATTTCGAAACATAGAAAACACAGGAAAAGAAATTGTATTATGATAAGTGACAGCAAAAGTCACTGGAAATCCTACATGTTCCCATTATAAGGACAGCCAGTTGTAAGACCGTTGTTCGGAATTTTACATCGGTTTGTAATTATGTTTCTATATTGAAATCGCTCGAGGTATCCACATTTCATAACATAATGGTGAAATGTTCATCGTGCTCTCTAGACATGGGGAGAGTCTTTCAATGTATGGAGTTTATTGACATTGAACTCTGTGTTATAGCCAGAATTTTCATCTGTGGGTCTTGTCCACTGGGATTTGCTCGACTCAAAAGTTGTGGTAGAAAGAGTAACGATAAATTTTGCCACACTTATTAGCAAGGAACCAAATTTGGGGAAAAAATCAAAACTGGTTCACTGAAAAAAATAATGACAGTACTCTATTTGCATGATTGACTGCCAATTTGTTCCCGTCGTAGTTTGTTCTCATGCGATACAATTAGCTTCAAAATTCGAAAAACAACCTGACTAAATGAAGTCGATTTTCCATATAACACAACGATAAGCAAAGAGACTGAATTTATTTATCATTCTCGTTTTTTCTTAAAGACTTACACTAATGCCCGATCTGATAATCTGTTACTTTAGATCTCCATATATTCAATTAATCTAACGTTTTGTCGTTCTCTTGTATTTTAATTGATATAGTTATACCTCTTTTCCTTCTTCTTTTTTCCCCTTAATAGACGTTCTTTGCAGCGTAGCCCGAGCCGGTGGCGACCCCGCGAGAGCATGACCCAACTACGTGTAAAATTCTTCGGCAAATATTTCAGCGTTGCTCCACAGCTTCTTAACACTTGACGATGAAGGAGGACGGCTCCTAAATTCTTTTTTAGAGAGGAAACTACACACGATCATCGGGAGGAAAAGTGAGCCCTGATAGGGAAGGTGAGCTTTGAGAGGGAAGGTGAGCTTTGAGAGGGAAGTTGAGCTTTGAGAGGGAAGTTGAGCTTTGAGAGGGAAGGTGAGCTTTGAGAGGGAAGGTGAGCTTTGAGAGGGAAGGTGAGCTCTGTGGAGGAAAGTAAGCTCTGAGAATG
Organism: Homarus americanus; assembly: GCF_018991925.1. Lineage (NCBI taxonomy): Eukaryota > Metazoa > Arthropoda > Malacostraca > Decapoda > Nephropidae > Homarus > Homarus americanus. The sequence continues at coordinate 44,058 of NW_024720818.1, read as the reverse complement.
AACGTGAGTTTTGGAGGGGAAGGGGAGCTCTAAAAAAGAAAGTGAGTACTGAAAGGGAAGGTAACTCTTGGAGGAAAACAAACTTCGAAAAATAACAAGATGGCATTATAAACCTATAGTGTTCACCCAGTGTTCATCAGCAATTTCATGTACACAAGTGAACTCTCAGCTTTGCGATAACTACAGTACTGTATTCTCCTATGTAAATGTTGCACTAGACGTCTCTGAGAATCACCCATTTCTTTCTTTGACTGAATATCTAAGCATTGATGAGGTACATAATTATGTCTAGAGGTAAGTTGACTCCGATATTATTGCCTGTCCAGTATTCTTCACTGATATGTTGTCATAGTTCTGGTGAGTCAATGGCAAGCCGGGTGTGTGGCATATGGTTCCTGCTGTCCCTGTTATGTCACGTGCGAGTCCATTGCTTTTTCGAGACTGAATCCAAGACCGAGTCCCGAGCCAACTTTCCGAATCAATGAATCTCTGTTTTCAAATTATGATATCAAAACACATGATCTTCTATACCTTCTATAATCTATACGTAAGAGATAATTTCAAACTTACTGCTCGATATAAGTTTAAACGTTTGAGTTCAGGGTGATTGAGGAGGCAGCGAATTGCAAGACGCTAGTAGAATGAAAAACATGCAACACAGTGCCTTACCTGGACATATCATCTCAGGTGTTTCTCTACTGTTTCGCCCGTCATGCAATTGCTCCTCTGCTTACCTTCATTATCGTCTTTCTCTTTCTACATATATTTACCTCGTTTGAATTCTTAGCAGCTCCTTTCCGCCTTAACAATTTACTAAGGTACCAGACCTTACTCTTTAATACCCGTCTCGCCTCGTATTCCTTACTACATCGCCTCCATTCATATTTGTTAAAGGTGTCTGCACCATTGACAGCGCCATCGAGCTGCATGTTGCGCCATTTTCAACAAATTAAAAACTAATATAATAAAGTACGTGAATCATCTCTATTTATTTAACGACATTTATATTGATAAAAGTAACAATTTATCTTATCTTTATGAGCGGCTGAGAAAACACAGCAGTAAGGCCATACTTTATCTGTACTGATAATAATTATCATCATTTAGGAGAAAATACATTTGACGTCGCAACAGGTTTAGTTATGACGCCAAATTCACTTAAATAATTTTATATTTAAAAATGGTGTAACTTCAAACTAAAGATAAAATACACGCATATAGATGTAAATGTAATCTAAAGATTCAAAGACTAATAATTGCTTAGACGCTTAAAACTTCCTCTCCTGGAAATAAAACATCTGCCTCAAAAACCGAAACTTCAGACGTAAGCACAATAAACTCAGGAGGACAAAATTCATTAAAAATATACAGATAACTTCTTAAGGAACAAACCAACTTAGGATCCATTTAACCTTGTTTAACTTTATTATGTTTTGGGTGACCAGACCTTGCACACAAAACACCAGGGCTACCAACTGTTCCAGGTTACGTGGTCCTTGCTGAAATAAAAACTTTTCACCCAGGAGATGTCTCGATACTTTTTTTGCTGATTATATTCAATTCTCCCCTAAATAAGTGAATAAGAACTCATCAAACAGATTCACTTAAGCTGTAACACAATCACAGCGAAGAAAATATCGTAAACACTGAAACTCTAACTAGACACATAATTTTATATGAAGTTATGTGAAGGAAAATTAAAAACATATGAGTGAAACATTGTGTCCTCAGGGGTCTAACCTCTCCCTGAACTCTCCCTCTCCTCGTGTTCTCTCTCTCTCTCTCCTCTAACTCCTCTCCCCCTTTCATTTCCTCTCTTCCCTCTTCTCGTCCTCTCCACCCTAAGGGCATGACAGAGACGGGAAGGTGGGGGGATGAGTAAGGGTGTGGTGTTGAGTAGCCTCTCGTCCTGGCTGGGAACTAAGAGGCTTCACCTGTAGTTAAGACCGTGTGTACCACAGTCCACCTTCCCTCCTAGGGTACACCAGCAACCACACCAAAATTACATCTCAGCATTCACCGTCTAACAGCTTCAGGCTCAATTAAGTTAGGTTATGTTTCATAATCACGTTACGTTAAGTTTAGGTCAGTTATGCTACGTTAAGTTAGATTAAGTTACATAATTACGTTAATTCGTGTTAAGTTTGGGTTACGATAGGCTACATTGTGTTAAGTTACATAAGGTTAAGTTACGAAAAAGAGGATTCACTTTTAAGATAAATTTAGACCATTTAGACTAGATTTTGCTATACTGAGTTACGTGATATCTTGTTAAACCAACTAACCAGGAGTGTTTCTTGCAAAGCCTCCTCGTCGTCGTGGTTGTCGTGGTTGCTGTATTGTTTTGGTTATTAGATGATGTTATTAAGGCTGTCTTCTCCGCCACCCACTTAAACTACACTACTGAAACGCTGTTGATGATAGTCTTCACTGTGCCTCAACTCCCTCTTGTCCAGCGTGTACTCTCCCCCATCCTCCTTCTTTCTCTCCTTCTTTTCTTCCCCATATTCTTCTTCTTCGCCATCTTCTCCCTCCTGTCATCATTATTCCTCCTCTGCTATATCTACTTCCTCTCCTCATCCTTCCTCTTCACCTACTTATTCCTCTTCGCCTCCTTAATCCTCCTCACCCCTTCCTTCCTTCACTTCCCTTTCTATCTCTTTTCTTCCTTTTTGCTTTCTTCTACCTATTGTCCCCCTTTTCTTACTCCTCGCTGCTTTCTACATCGTTGTGTTCCCTTCACCCCATCGGCAAACTCCAGAAAAGCAGCACAAATCTGTCGAGCTGCTCTCCTAGTATTGGTTTTCCCAGGTCGGCGCATCTTGCCTGGTCATTATAGTGGATCTCTGAGTCTTCCTTTGCTGGCTCTCTATCATCTGATCCCGGTGCCATGGGGGGGGGGGGGGGGGGAGGGGGTGATTGGTGGGGTGTGGAGGCGGGCACGTTACTCGCCACGTCTCTAACGACATGATATCACGATTTTGAGATGAATTCATTTTATTCTTTTCGTCGAGATACATCATATTCTCGTATCGTGGAGGAAAATTAACCAGTGTAGGTAATGTAAATAAGATAAGCTAATGTTTACCTAGTGTAGAATTTTAATGAAGAGTGTTACTGTGTGTTACTTTGTTAGGTCGTGTTAGTGTGTATTAGTGTGTTATTGAGTGTTACTGAGTGTTACTGAGTGTTACGGTGTGTTACTGTGTGTTACGGTGTGATATGGTTCCCTGATGGCCGTCTTGAATAAAATCTTAGAATCGTTCTTTAAACTTATTCTCTTAAGACTTTTATCAGCAGCATATCAACCGGGTCTCTCTCTCTCTCTCTCTCTCTCTCTCTCTCTCTCTCTCTCTCTCTCTCTCATGAGGATCAGGATGATAGCCAATTATAGAAGGGGCAGGGAACTATCGGCGTGGGCAATTATAGCAAGGATAAGGGAATTATCGGGGTGGTTAATTATAGCGGGGACAAGAGAATTATCAGGGTGGGCAATTACTACAGTGGCGGCAGACAGTTAAAGCGCTGGCAGGAAGGATATTGATGGTCACCAGGAAATGGTCGTCCAGCGCTATTGCCCAACTGTACCCTGAGTGCAGTTATTCCTATCTAAATGACTGTGCCATTAACTATTCTGAGTTTCGCTTTTCTTTTAACATTCAATTAGTCGTTTCTTTGTATTTTCTTATTTAGTTTTTTTTAATTACATTTTAATAACGGAGACATTTCTTTTAGATTATTCCAAATTATTGTTTTAAGTTAATGCTTTTTTGAACTTTAATTGATTACTTTGAACTTGAACATTTCTTCTTTTACGAATTATAATTTTGCTGTTACGCATTTTTAATATTAGAGTTAACTTTCAAATGTGGATATTTTTGTACAATTAAATAGTTTTGATTTAGACATTTTAATTTTCAACTTATTTTTTTCATTTCTCCCATTAAAAATTTTTGTACTTAAGAAATATTTTCTGGCTCAAAACAAAAGTAGGATTACTCTACCATTAACACCATATCTTAGACACTGAGCTCTAGATCTTTAATTGGTATTTCTTAAACAGTAACGTATATCATGAATTTCTACTTTGAATTTGAAAGTAGAATTAATCAGTCATGATCACCTCTGAGTCTGAGCCTGAATTTAGACCCTTGAGCCTAAATCTTTAAGACTGGACCAGGACCTCTTGTTGTGTTCAGTTTGATAATATTGAATCTCATGTAAAGATTCGAACTGGAACTAATGTGAATTTTTTTCCTGTCTTTGAATTTGAGCATAGATATGTAAATTAAATAAAAGAAATTAATCGATTTTATATAACCCCCAAAAATAAGATTTTTAAGGTTAGATCATTACAATTTTTGGCCTGAACACGGTAGGTGTGGCCTGTAACACAGTGGCACACAGTGGACGGTGTCCTATAACACATTCAGCTTAACCTGCAAAACATTGGATGTAGCTTGCAACACATTTGTTTTGGCCTGCAACACAGTGTGGCTTGAAACACAGTGTTCGTGGACTACAAAAGAGTGAGCGTGTCCTACAATAGAGGGGGTGGGCGGCAACACAGAGGAAATGGCCTGCAACACAGAAGGCATAATCTGCAACACAGGAGACGTGGCCTACAACACAGAGGGTGGGGCCTGCAACACAGTGGACGCATCCTACAGTATGGGTCATACTCCCCCCCCTTATAATCTAGTTACTCAATGAGTCATAGATTGTCGTCTCTCTCTCTCCCATTTGTGCCTTTCACGCTGCAAGCACTTTCTCCCTGATATATATATATATATATATATATATATATATATCTGCCTGTCTATTTTTCTACCTATTTATCTCCTGGTTTACGTATGAGAAACATAAAACGTGGCATTTTTAACCCCTTGACGCGTCTCTTGCCTACGTACGAGTATAATGTATCTTTTGGTTCTGTACGTAAGTGCATAGTGAGTGTCGTAGCCTGATGGTTCTGCGGGTGTCCTAAATAAGTTATAACACGGTGTCTTATGTTCGGTTGGTTCAAGTGGTGTCTTACGGCTGCTGGAATGCGGTATCCCGAGTAATGATAATTCAGGTGGTGTCCTAAGGTGGGTGCAGCCAGGTGTTAGTGACCGTGAAGGAAGGTTGCCCAGCATGACTTACCACCTGGGGTCACCCACACCACCTCAGGCTTCGTAATCCTAAAATCACAGCTCTGGGAGAAGCCGAGAATTTATGATAATAAGCCCAGGGCCTTGATTGTCAAGTTACGATGCAGTCTAGGTAGACACACACACACACACACACACATATACTCACACACACACACACACACACACACACACACACACACACACACACACACGACGTGTGGGGGTGAATATTCAACATGTCCGCGGATATACTGTACATTAACTCATGTGAGTTGTAGACATGCTACACACACACACACACACACACACACACACACACACACACACACAAAACACACAGCGTAGGACTGGGTTACATAACGTGGGAGTAGGTTATATAACGTAAGCAAAAGCGTAAGAGTGGGTTACATAACGTGGGGGTAGGTTACATAACATGGGAGTGAGTTACATAGCGTGGGAGTGGGTTACATAGCGTGGGAGCAGGTTACATAACGTGGGAGTGGGTAACGGCGTGAGAGTGGGTTACATAACGTGGGAGTGGGTTACATAACGTGGGAGTGGGTTACATAACGTGGGAGTGGGTTACATAACGTGGGAGTGGGTAACGGCGTGAGAGTGGGTTACATAACGTGGGAGTGGGTTACATAACGTGGTGAGTATAACGTGGTGGGTTACATAACGTGGGAGTGGGTAACGGCGTGAGAGTGGGTTACATAACGTGGGAGGGGTTGGCATAACGGGGAGTGAGGCGGGGAGTGGGTTACATAACGTGGGAGTGGGTTACATAACGTGGGAGTGGGTTACATAACGTGGGAGGGGAGTGGTTTTATAACGTGGGAGGGATTTATGTGACGTAGGCGCTCCGTATACAGCCCGACCATAATTTATGTAGTTTGTGGACTGATATATAACACAGAAGTTATGTAGCCTGTTTGTTATCTATGGAGCGTAACGGGTGATTTGTGTAGCGTAACGGGTGATTTGTGTAGCGTAACGGAGGATTTGTGTAGTGTTACGGGTGATTTGTGTAGCGTAACGGGTGATTTGTGTAGCGTAACGGGTGATTTGTGTAGCGTAACGGAGGATTTGTGTAGTGTTACGGGTGATTTGTGTAGCGTAACGGGTGATTTGTGTAGCGTTACGGGTGATTTATGTAGCGTAACGGGTGTTTTGTGTAGCGTAACGGGTGATTTGTGTAGCGTTACGGGTGATGTGTAGCGTAACGGGTGACAAGCACCAGCGCCCGAAAGACGCTGCCGCCACCCCTCCCGCACTAGATGTAGCCCTCCACACGCGCAATATCTGTGGACGGCCCTTTCGATCTCGCGTCGGCCTCTCGAGTCACCTCTAAGCTCACCAACGAAAGTGAAATCCTTAATAATTCATATCATTGTATCATAGCTGGATGATCTTCATACTCGATTCCGAGTGAAGCATAGTAGTAGTAGTAGTGTGTGTGTGTGTGTGTAATGGTCAGCACGCTCGCCTCGCAAACGAGCGGACCCGGGTTCGATCCCCGGGCAGGGTGAAACTATGGGCAATTGGCGAGTTGTCCGGTCTTCTCGGACTATTCCTTAACACCGGGTCATGCAACTCGTTAACTTAGGGTGTGGTTGTTGTGTTGGCGACATCTTCTACACCTTAAACAAATTCACGCCTAGGTGGCCCTTGGGTCGGCCATCCTCGTTACACGAGGTGCAACCATTATTAGTATTATTATTATTATTATTATTATTAATATTATTATTATTATTATTATTATTATTATTATTATTATTATTATTATTATCAAATGTGTGTGTGTGTGTGTGTGAGGCTAATAAGGGCATGTATTGACGTGATTTTCGTGTAAATATATATACAAACGTCATTTTCGTAGGTCGAAGATCCCCGTAGCATCGGCTTGAAGTAGTCAGTTTGTCCATTTGACTAATGAACTTCCTTATCTCCTACACAAGACTAAAAAATGTGTATAGTAACCATGTACTGCCACTGAAATTACATATTTTATGTCCCTCTAGTATACTTCTCGAGTGCCTGTCTAAACCGACACCTTTCATAGTAATGTAAGTACAAGGAAACTCTCCGTAGTCATTTCTTTGCAGGAATTCGACCCAAGATCTTTTTATTTCAAATGCTAGGAGTTATCCAGCAGACCGTGGGTAACTTGGTCTCACTTCGCAAAAATCAGGTACAAATTACTGGGTAATTAAAACACAAACTATTATATCATACGTCACATAACTCTTATTACAGATGATCTCACGTAAAGTACGAAGCAGATAGGAACCAAAGAATATATCCTAGATGCTGCTGTAAGGATGGTATAGGGGACTTAAGGTACACCATAGGATTCACGTTATAAGGGAGGGTGAAGTGGACGATTCTGAGAAGTGGTGACGTAGATGATGACCATAACAGGCAGACTTGTACACCCTCACAAGCCAAACATCGGTCACCAGAACTAATAAACTCCCCTTGGTGTTATGACTGCTGAACGTGCTAGAACGGGGAAAGAGAATTATACTCTCTTCATCGCTCTCCCTTCCTCCTCAACTCCTTACGTAACATTTTTTCGTGTATTTTTTTCCTTTCCGACACTCCGCCGGGTTCAAAGCTCTCCTACTTCTCAAGAAATCCTTCAACCACCCCTCCACCTCTGAGCCTAAGGCACATACCGTAGGGGATCACTCCACCACTAGCAAACATGGCCGGGTGTTCCCCTTTACCCAGCAATAACAAGTTTACGGAATCTACGCCAGACGAACGTCAGCTCACCCTCTGCCTACATAGATGATAATTTTAGTGCTAGTACACACTTGTACCTCCTCACTAACACACATCCCTTAACTAACTCTTACTAGAGGTCAAGATGTCTTCCTCTCTCTCCCATCACTAACAGGCTCACACTCTATCTCCCCTCAGAACACTCACCCTCTGTCCGTCCCTCATTCACTTTCCCCTCAGTATAGGTCCTTTTCCACCGCTCCCTCTCCCGTCAGCAACCTCTTCCTTCACCCTCTCGCCCCTCCCAGGAGAGCACCAGGCCCAACACTCCTCCTCGAGAGTGTTACAAGAGTGATCTCTCCCACCACTCCCTCTTGTCTTGTGCTGTCTCAAGTGGTGGCCACGGCTAGCAACCACACACACACACACACACAGAGTCTATCCTACTGACCGGATGTGTGTTTTTGTGTATGTGCGCTTTTGTGTGTGTAAATGTAAGAATATGTGCATTATATACAGTATGTATGTATGTACTGTATGTATCATATTTGCCCGCACAATACGTTCATTCTATAAGCTAAAATTAAACTAGTAAATCCCTATAAACTTAACACCGGTGAACCTAAACCATGAACATGCCACCATGAGCATTAAGAAAAGCGGACGTACAGTCGGAGTTACAGAGTGTAAAAGTTCGTTCCCTCCCAAAATGAAGCAGCTTCAACCTCAAATGAGATAAAACAGCACAACCGCACCAGACGACAGCTAGGGGAGCGAACTTTTGTCTGTGACTGTACGTACGCTCCTCTGGCGTAGCGTTCTTTAAGCCTATCACTCCGTCGGGAAACGCCAGCACAGCCGCTGGGGTGACTGAGAACTTATGCTGCCACTGCCATCTACAGTGTGGACCTGAGCCGTACGTGAAGTTTCCCGGACAGTTCATTAATTAAAAATGTTAAGTTTGTAGACATCTTACGTCGCCTCCCAACAAAAACTGTCTTAAAAATGTAAGCACCACATTTCTAATTCTTCATTGAAATATAAACATTGAGAAACGAACTAATTAACTCGTAATAAAGAAACATATTTAATTTACACAATGCGTTAATGAAACTTCATCTCTCGCTTTTATGTTGTTTATTTGATCAGGATATATTTACTTTTTTATTCTCTTCACGACTGATATTACCGCCTGTTTGATTAACCCTTTTGAACTGTTACGAAAGATAAGAAATTAACAAAGACTATATCTATTTCTCTTCATCTATATCTCCTTTCTTCTCTCCCTCCTATTTCCCCTCTTCTTCACCTTGTTTTTTCTTTTCTTCCTCTGTCCATCTCCTACCCCCTTGTCATTCTCTTAATACCTTCTCATCCTCCTCCTTCCTATTTCTCTTTCCCCCCATTGTACATCCTTATCTCCCCCTTATTCTCCCTTCTCCCTTCAACCCCTCATCCTCCTCTTCCTCATAGCCCACAGCGTCCTTTCTCCTACCCTTCCTCTTCCCCCTTGCACCCTGGCACCTCGTCTACACTAAACATAACAGAGGAAGTAGTAATGGCACTCTGTGAATGCCATAAGGATATCGTGGCGGCGGCCTTGGTATTTGTGGCCCTCAATAATGTACTACACACCTCCACCACCCGCTCAGCCAGCCAGGACTGACTCTCACTCACTCGCTCACACACTGTTCATTCATCCTCTTTCTCCTCCTACTCTCTCTCTCTCTCTCTCTCTCTCTCTCTCTCTCTCTCTCTCTCTCTCCTGCGTGTATGTTTTTATCTACCGATCTCTTTCTCTCTCTTACGCATTTAAATTCTCCTAATGTTTATTATCTATTTTTGTTTTAATTCTTTGTCCTATGCTACCTCGGCCATATAAAATTTACGACATATTGCGTAACCATTTTCGGCACTGGTAGACACACGGATTTTTTTTGCTAAATATAGTCTTGCTTGTAGTGGCTGATGTCATAATATTAATAATTCAACAAATGCCACATGATACGACGGATCATATAAACTAAATCCAGAGTTAAAGAACAAATTGTATTCATTTCTAACTAATAATATTAATCGATTGTTTTCTATTCCAAGATAAGAATTCATTCTCTTTTTTTTTATTCAATAATTCTGTGAAATATAAATACAATAGTCAATAAACGTAACCAAGTAAAGCTCTGAGGAACATGTAAGCTTTTGTAGTACATGAGAAAGCCTTACTCCTTGATGCCTCTTATGTAGCTGTGAGAACATTTTACGTAACTTTTCCATGACCTTTACAAAAATGTCGCTCTTGAATGAAAACACAAAAATGTCTACCTAGTTTATCCCTTCATGTTCTTTGTGTGTGTGTGTATGTGTGTGTGTGTGTGTGTGTGTGTGTGTGTGTGTGTGTGTGTGTGTGTGTGTGTGTAAAGAAGGATCCCAGCTTTGGTACAGTATCTCAAAAAATTATATGCCAGGATAGGATGACTTCTGAATTGCTACATGCAACTCGTGATGTCCCGAGAGGGTTGGTATGCATGGCTCTGAGGTATACTGATCCTATACATTTGGTAAAAAAAACATCATATTAATTAAGCCGAAATAAATAAACGTTGCATTACTTATGTTAAATGATATACCAAGGTCAATGCATGTCCCAGTATCTATCATCCGTGGTCTTATAATGTTTCACACACTGTGGACAGATACTTTTTTTTTTTTTAGATACTGTACATCTATAAATAATATTCCAATATCTTTAAACACACGCAGACATGAACTAGCACATACAAGATTTCTCTTTCTTTACTTCATACCAAATTTTCTTATTGCTCCTTCAAAATAGCCGAGAGTCACCAAACTAATTTCACGATTTGTGCTTTTATTACAATGTCCCAAGACTACGGAAAGATAAAAGACCTATAATGCTCACCACACACACACACACACACACACACACACCCTCATCAACCTTACATCGTGACCCCATTGTCGTCAGGTTCTCAAAATAGCGTTTTAACTTGATAACTTTTCCTTTAATTTTCAGCTTTTTGGGATGACATCTTTTTGATGTTTTCTCTCCTGTTTACAGATGCAACAATATTATCTTTGTTTAGTTCTTACTCAAATACATATATCCAACTTCTTTCCCTTCCTCAACTTCCTCTGCTTGTTTCATCTTCTCTTGTCTCTCCTTATCTCCCTCTTCTCTCTGTTCACTTAACCTTTTCTTTTTTTTCCTCTTCATTTAATCTCCTTGCACCATCACTCACCATTTTCACTTCCCCTACCTTTTTTTCCTACTTTCTCTCTCTCTTTACTTCCACACCTTCCCTTTCCTCTTACCCTCATTTACATTCCCCCACTCTTCTCCCAGAGAGGAGTGAGGCAGTCGAAGAGAAAGAGAAAGCATATGATAGTTTGAGGAGAGGAATGGAGGGAATGAGAAGAGGGGTAAGAGGAGCATAAGTGAAAGAGGAGAAAGAAGAAAACACCAATAACAGCGAGATATTAATAGCGTAAAGGTAGACACATTGTACCAGTCAAAAAGAGACATCTCCTCATATCACAAAATTAAAACAGACAAAAAATGAAAATTACCAAAAAGTTACAACCATTATTATAGGAAGCTGAAGTGTATGTGTGTGCGGGTAAACGATTATAGAGTCTTATCTCTCGTTGTTTTAGCCCTGTATGTCAATCAATCGTCAATCACCAACGTTTTCGGTCTGTTTTTACTAATCTTAAAGGATTTTGTATCTCTCTGGGTCCCACTTTTTAATTTAATTCATCCGTCCCAATCTCTGCCTTCCCCTGGCTTTCTTACCTTCAACTTTAACCATTAATATTTTTTTTTATCCCCTCATCCCTAATTATATGACCAAATATCTTTAATATGTGAATTTCAAGCATTTCCCTTGTAGTTTTGGCTAACCTTAGTACAGTACTTCATTTGTTTTCCTGTCAGTGTAACTTATTCTTAACATTCGCCTATAACATCACATTTCAAAAATCTCCAACCTCTTTCTGGTATCTGCTGAAAGTTTCCATGCTTCTGACTCATACAAGAGTCCTTGCCTCTAAAGCCTTTCATCAGCCTTTTTCTCAAATTGAAGTTAATGTCCCTTTTCATTAGGCATTTTAGATTAATCAAGTGTTGTTTTTGGTTGACCTAATCTTGTTATGAATTCTTCCGTACATCTACCATCTCAGCGAATGTGCCTTCCCAAACACACAAAATTTCCCACTTGTTTAAGCTCCCTGATGGCAAGCATAATTTTTATCTTAGGATTTATTCCCGATTTGGAAACAACCATTACTATCGTCTTTACAGCATTAACTCTTAAACAAAATAGGAAAATAATTTGCTCAGTGATTGGCGTCTCTCGCACTTTATAAAGGCGTTGTAAAGGACTATTTCATGAACTACAGCCCAAGCGAACTACTCCATATGATGGCTCGTGTCTGTGTCCCCTCGTCACCTGTGCGACCCCTCACACCTCATACATCTCTGCAGCTGCCACTAAACAAGACTTTTCCTACCTCTCTCTCCTCACACCATCTTACATCTTCCTGCTCTCTCTCTTAACCTCCTCCTCCTGCTGCTCTCTCTCTTAACCTCCTCCTCCTGCTCTCTCTCTTAATCTCCTCCTCCTGCTCTCTCTCTTAACCTCCTCCTCCTCCTCCTTTTCTCTTCCCTTTCCTCGTCTCTTCTCTCACCCCTTCCTCCTCCTCTCTCACCTCACCTTCGCCCCACTTGAGGCACCCCTCCAAGAGTAAGTCTCCCCGGGCAGGTCCCAGAGGGGTCGTGAATGTCTTGGGAGTGAGGAGTGAGACCGCATCCCCACACACACACCCTCTCCCCTCTACTCCCTTCCTCTTCCCTCTCCTCCCCTCCCTTTCTCTTCCCCTTCGCTACCCTTCCCCCATTTTCGATCTGTGTTGTGTGTTTTCTCTTTTCCTCCTTTTATTTTAACACCTACAAAACACCTCTCTCTCTCTCTCTCTCTCTCTATCTCTCTCTCTCATCAGTTTTTCTCCCTGTTTCCTCATATCCGTTGACATTTAATCTTTTTTTTTCCTATCTCCTTCATTATTCCTTAGTTCCTCCTTCATTCTGACAACCCCACACTTCTCGCTGTTTTCGTCTCTTCCTTTTCTTTATTCCAAATTTATTACACACTTCCCTCGACTCGTCCCTGTACAGGTTCCCCTCTCCTTGGTTATTACACCTTTCTTTGCCACATTCACTATATCTCCCTCGCCACACTCATCACACCTTCCTCACCATATCTTCCTCTCCGCACTCACCACACCCCCCCCTCACCACATCTCCATTACCATGCTCGCTACACCTTCCTCACCATATCTTCCTCGCCACACTCACCACATCTTCCTCGCCGCACTCAACACATCTCTCTTACCACACTCACCACATCCTTCTCGCCACACCTTCCCTACCACATTCACCACACCTACTGCGCTACAAATCACCACATCTTTCCCTACCATACTCACCACATTTTCCTCGCTAAACTCACCACACTCACATTACATAATCTCTCCACTCGTGAATATAAACGTAGAAGACTCATTATAAACACCCAACCTTGTCTAATAAACTCTTCAATATGACCTACGCAGAGAAAGAAGAACACACTAAGAAGCAACGAGTGATCCTGTGATTCTGGATACAACCACCATTATCATCTCTCTCTTTTACGTTGTGATTCATAAGGAGACTTAGTTGAGTGGATAAAATTCCCAGGACACCTTTGACAATAACTAGCACCAACTTGAGGGTCATTTGGGTGAAAGAATTTAGAATTTTATATTTAATTTGTTCAGGGTTAATTTTCTGTCATGGTGAATTTAATTTTTTTTTATAATTCTGACTGCATCATTTCCTAGCTATAAACCTATCATGTGTATAACCCAGAGGAGGATGACAGGTACTGTTGAGTAACGAGGGGTTTCTGGTCATACCTGTATGAAATTGGGTATGGCCTGATAATGTGATTTGTATTCCAAGTTATGATAAAAGAAATTTGGAAATGAAATAAGATAATAAATAATAATGTCTCTACTAACATTGATCTACTCCGTTAACGATGACAGCTCTATCGTAACTTCATGTTCTCGGTCACGACATCTGGTGTGTCAGTATGAGACACAAAATCTATTCTATGTGCTATTCCCTATTTTTCCAGCTGTATCAAACGTCTCAAGTCTGTTTGCATAAATCTGGGATATTATCCTCGGTCGCCTATGACGTCACAGCTAGCTCGCAAGCCTATGGACAACAGGACACATGTGTGTGCAGTCAAACCTAAGGTCTTAGTTTACATTCTGTAATCAATTGTTGTGACAAGGCATATCCCTATCCATATTGAATTCAGCCTGACAGGGGAGGACCACTACATAATTTCTTTGGAATACTCGGTGTAAATCGAATAGATTTTATCTTAAATACGCAAATAAAGTTTTTTTCTAATTGGAATAACTTTTTTGTATTAATGTGGGTTAATGCAAATTAGTTCATATAAGGCAACACTAGCTTTGTTTCATTTAAACCGTCTTCTACTATCATCACAAAACCAAGAGTTACCTAGATTAGGTTAGGTGAGGTATGGGAAATGTTGTATTATGTTTACGTACATGATTATCACTATTTACTGTACATACTGCTGCAGTTTGAATTATCAACTACAAAAAAGGGTAAGAAATTTTACAGCGACTTCGTAATTATCCCGAAAACTCATCATACGCACGCTCGTGCGAGTTTACTTTACACTTTTGCTGGGCACCCCTTAGTACAGAGTGTAATATCTGGCTTTACTCTTTACAGCAGCTTCATACTGACCTTAAGTTAGGTTAAGTCTTGTGGATTTATGGGTATGTTCATACTGACCTTAAGTTGGGTTAGGTCTTCTGGGCATGTGTTCTGTAGCCTTTATGTATTACAGATGGGTTTTTCTTTCACGGAGAATTTTTCGAGACTCTGACCATTACTCGGCTAACTACAACACAGTTTTAATTATTTGTTTAATGAATATCAGCACTATCACAATATTCCTGTTATCACCTTGTATCGCTTGGTAATCCTAAGCTATAAGGTACAGAACGACTTGCCCATCCTACCCTTTTCTTGACAGTTATTGTAAGTTATATAAAAGAGGTGTTTGTTTTTCAGAGTGATGGCGTGGCGGAGCGTGGTGGTGGTGGCGTGGGTGATGGTGACAGCGGTGTGCGGGGCGGAAGCGCGCGACCCCTTAGTGGTGCAGACGCTGAAGGGCTCTGTGCGAGGCGTCACGCTTACCACAGTCACGGGCCGCCAAGTCGACGCTTGGTACAACATACCTTTCGCCCAGCCACCCGTTGGAGATCTCCGCTTCCGTCATCCAAGACCCATCGACCGATGGCATGGCGTGAAGGACACCATTATGCTGCCTAAATCCTGTGTCCAACTACCCGACACGTTCTTTGGGGACTTCGATGGCTCAACTATGTGGAATCCTAACACCGAAATGAGTGAGGACTGTCTCTACCTCAACGTAGTGGTTCCGAAGCCTCGGCCACGCAATGCTGCCGTCATGGTGTGGATATACGGAGGCGGATTCTACTCCGGCACCTCCACACTGGACGTATACGATTACAAGATGCTGGCAGCAGAGCAGGAGGTCATCGTGGTGGCGCCGCAGTACCGTGTCGCTTCTCTCGGTTTCCTCTATATGGAGAACTCCGACGTGCCCGGGAATGCTGGGCTCTTCGATCAACTTATGGCTCTCCAGTGGATTCGTGACAACATTCGTCTTTTCGGTGGCAATCCCGAAAATATTACTCTCTTTGGTGAGTCTGCAGGCGCCGTCAGTGTCAGCATGCACCTACTGTCTCCGCTCTCTCGTCACCTGTACAGTCAAGCCATTATGCAATCAGGTTCAGCCACCGCGCCCTGGGCAATCATCACCAAGGAGGAGAGCATCCTGCGAGGCCTACGACTCGCCGAAGCTGTTGGTTGCCCACATGACCCCAACAATATGACAGCAGTCGTCAACTGTCTCCGTGAAACGGATGCCCAAAAGCTGGTGCATAATGAACCGTCTTCTGGCATCTGCGAGTTCCCCTTCGTGCCCATCATTGACGGTTCTTTCCTCGACGAACTACCCGGCAAATCCCTTAAAAACAAAAACTTCAAGAAGACCAACATCATGATGGGAAGCAACACAGAGGAAGGATTCTGGTTTATCATATATTTTCTCTCTAACATATTCCGCCGGGACGATGACATCTCTGTGACACGGCCACAATTCGAAAACTCAGTGCGCGAACTCCATCCGTACTTCAACGAAGTGGTCCGCCAAGCTATCATGTTTGAATACACGGACTGGGTCGCCCCCGATGAGGGCGCCATGTATCGTAACGCCATTGATAAGATGGTAGGCGATTATCACTTCACCTGCAACGTCAATGAGTTTGCGTACCACTATGCCGCGGCCGGGAACAATGTTTACATGTACTACTACAAGCATCGGTCCTCACAGCACCTCTGGCCTAAATGGATGGGTGTTCTTCACGGTGACGAGATCAGCTTCCTCTTCGGCCAGCCTCTTAACCCTGAAAAAAGCTATACGGTGGAGGAGCAGGAACTCTCCAGACGGATAATGACCTACTGGGCCAACTTCGCCAAAACCGGGTGGGTGTGTGCGTATGTGTGCGCGCGTGTGTCTAATTGTTCATGTTTAACTATTTTTGGTTTTGAGTGTGTATTTTCCTGTAGCTTACACGTCTACAAGAGTGTCTGTGTCACAATTATAAAGGATGTGTGATCATAAACCTTTGCGCATGTCCTAATGACTCCAGGAGTGTCTGTACGGGTCTCTAATGTATGCAACTGGAATGAACATTCAGCGTTCATATAATCATTACACTGCAGTTTTTTCCCAGGACACCGTCGGCCGAGGGAGGACTTAAACGACAATGTTTCTGTAACAACAAGTAACTTGGACTTGTGCCCCCAGGAACCCGAGCGAGGGAACCAAAAGTATGTGGACGAAGACGTACTGGCCGGTGCACACCACCACAGGCCGGGAGTACCTCACCCTCGACATCAACAACTCCACCACTGCCACCACTGGGAAGGGCCCTAGACTCAAAAAATGTGCCTTCTGGAAAAAATTCGCACCTAAACTACTCAAACTTACAGGTGAGGAAGGAAGGAAGGCAGGTAGGCAGGGGAATAAGGAGTGGTGCAAGGTGAGGCAAGAATAGAGTGGTAAACCTTCCGGTTAGGAAAGATTGGTAATGATCCAGTGAGGGCAGCTGCTCGTCATAGGTTTGTGATTATTACCTAAAATTCTCTTACAGTTGAAAGAAAGAAAGAAAGAAAGAAAGGAATATCTGTGGTTTTATTGTACTTAAGAGGTTACACACCGAGAATATCATAGCGTACAGGAAGACTGTCACGCCAAAAGAGAAACCATTAAACATGCCAAAATATAAACAAACTGAACATGAAGCGATAAAGATGACTCTCTCTCTCTCTCTCTCTCTCTCTCTCTCTCTCTCTCTCCCCTCCGTCATTCACATGCTCCCAACACCATTCCTCCCTTGTTTCGTCCCATCCACAAGCAGGTCCTTCGTCTTCACTCTTTATAGCCAGCTCGTCTGGGAGTCAGTCAGTGGCCTTGTCGTGGCTGTTGGGCGGCCGGAGAGAGCCAAATATAGCGACGCCATGCCTGTAGGAGCGAGTGTCTTTTTGCAATGTTAAATTTCTTGTTTCCTGCCCCGTCGCTAATAACTGTGGGTGTCTCTCCTGGGTGACGCCATCGATCGCCTTATCTGGAAGGTCATGGGTCGTCTTCCAGGATTTGCACACACACACACACACACACACACACACACACACCCTTTGGTTAGTATAATACTCAGAGCCGGAATATTTGATACTCTTGTCGAGAATTAGGTCAGAATTTGATGAGTGATGGTCGTCTCGTACACGACAATTACTCAAAACATACACAAATCATAGAACGTTTAACACTAGTATAACTACGAATTTGTGTTACTAATACGTATCATTAACGCATGGTTAGGTTAGGTTAGGTTAGGTTAGGTTAGGTTAGGTTAGGTTAGAGTTGGATGATACAAGACAAATTTCTAGTATATTGACTATATATACAAAACGACCTATATCATAATTTCAAATTGCTCTATTGTTTTGACTGGAGCAGAAGGTTTATACGATTCTACTTTGGTCCGCCTGATTACTTACTGACTGGTTATATATTATTTATTTATTTATTTTATTTTTTTATTATTATTATTATGTTTTTTTTTGGGGGGGAGTTGCTGAGGTTTAATGACGTTATCTCAACTACAGAGTCAATATTGTCCGTGACATGTGGTCCAGATTATGGCTGAGTGAGCGATTACATAACATATCAGGTGGATTTATCGAATGAGTTTATGTATATTGATCATATTTTCATCTTTTCACTTGATCGCACAATGCATCAACTCTTTCCGTATAGCGTAAAGATGAAACTCTTGCCCAGGGAATAGATGTTTGTTACCGCCCTCACAAAATTATTGAGTTTGTGAAAGTTTTCCTTCTTTTTCGTGTAACAGCGGTGAGGCTTTTGAACTTAGTGCATTATTAAAACAAAATCTGTAACATCCACTTAATATTTTCCCTTAAAAGTAGGAAAGAAAGGAAGAGATAAATGCTGATAACATAATTGTGAAAGATTTCGTTATCTCAAGAGAGTTTGTTTTAACTAACATGTTCTCATTAAAAGCCTTTATGGTAACAGTGATAGACATTTTTGCAAACCGTTCTCTTTTTTTTTTATCAATATTTCACTGCATTGGGATGAAGAAGTGAATTTTCTTACATACACACACACGCGCGCGAGGGAGTCTTCGAATTGGGATGAATAAGAGTATGTAAATAAAGGAAAAAATTCCAATTATACAAATATAACGTAAATGAGGGTGGAAGGAGAGTCCAGGGAAAATAATCATAATGAGGTAAATGTTTAATTCAGATTATGTGATAATAGAATAACTAAGAAAAGTTATGTTAGTTCAAATAAAGGTGATGTTAGATTCGGATAGATCAGGTAAGGTTCGGTTAGGCGAGGATAGGCTGGGTTAAGCTTCGTTTGTAAGTTTAAGTAAGACTATCACTCAAAACATAGAATAGATTAGATCAAGATTTAATTAGGTTTAAGTTAGACTAGCTTAAATTGGGTTTGGTTAGGTTAGGGTTTCATTATGAAGTGAAATTTGCATAAACTATCCTTTTCCTCTTCCCCTCGTTCTCTCCTTCCCCTCTATCGTCTTTGTTGCTATTTCTTTCTTGGTTACTCCCTCTCCCCACCCTTCACCGTCCCCTACCTCAATGAACTCTGACCTCTCTCTCTCTCTCTCTTACCATCATCGCCTTTGTGTTCCTTGCCTTTCTATTCATGTCTTCTTCTTTCTTCCTCGTGAATTTCCTTCCATTTCTCTCGTTTCTTTCTCTCTTTTTTTAATCTCTCTCTCTCTCTCTCTCTCTCTCTCTCTGCTTTTTTGACCTTTTAAATATTTTCCTTCTATTACTCATATCAACACATAATCATAACTTATTGCAAACATACATATGAGAGAGAGAGAGAGAGAGATGGAAGTATGTGTGTGTGTGTGTGTGTACTACTACGCCGTGAGTTCAGGTTAATATCTTATTGATTGAGGTCAGTATATTACATGCAGGAGGAAGTTTATGCGCTCATAATGCCGATTACACACACACACACACACACACACACACACACTCACACACTCGTCCATAGCCACACACACACACACTCTCTCTCTCTCTCTCTCTCAAAACCCTCTTCTTCAGTTCCCAGCATCACCTCTGAATAGGACATTAGCGGCTATTTTTGAACTCTCCTCCTCCTCCTCCTCCCCTCCTCTCCTCCTCCTCCCTCCTCCTCCCGGTCTATCTGGTGAAAATGGCTTATGTCTCTTCTTCCACATCAGGCATTCAAAATCTCTCTCTTGAAGGAGACGTTGGATACAAAAGGTTTTAATTTAAATACACTCTGTAGTATTGACTCAATGGCCGATTGCTAAATTGTGAAGACGGAATTAGACGAATGCAGAGTAGAAGGGCTCATCTGTTCTGGTTGCTAGAGAACACACACACACACACACACACACACACACACACAAACACGACTGATAAGAAAATAAACATACACACTAATACACATGTTTCTTATTATATATGTACAGCTGAGACACGAAGGAGCTTCTTTCACTGTGTTTAATCTCAAGAGTAGACGTTCTTCATTCCATACTTCTATTATTGACACCCAGAATAAACAAACAAACACACATACGCACTCATACACTCTATCGCTCTCTCTCAATTTCTTCTCAATTTTTTTTCTATCTCTTTTTATATATTTATTTCTCTCTCTCCCTCTTTTCTTTCTTTTAGTTTTTCCTCTTCCATTTTCCTATTCTCTTACACTTTCTTTTAATTCATGATTCCCTTTACCCTCTCTCTTTCTCTCCCTCTCTTTCTTCTCTTACTCTCTTTCATCCCCCATTTCCTTCTAATCTATTTCCTTCTTTTCTTCGAACTTCTTTTTTCTTTCTCCCTCTCCATTTGCCTTTATATCTATTTTTTCTTCTCTCTCTACCTCCTTCTCAACTCTCTTTCTTCTCTGTACATTTATATATTTTTTCCACTCACTTTTAACACACATTTCAACTACCAGCAAAACTCACAATACTCTACGGTTCGGCTATACTTTGTTTCACTTACAACTTGCTCACTTCCCTAACCCCTCAACCCTGTCTGTAATTTTTACACCCCTCGCCGGCAAAGAGCATATAGGATTCTGTCTGCGCATACGTGTTCACTAGGGCACTACGGCTGTTTGAGTACGGTTATATTTTTTTTCCGAGTTTACGCTAAAGATTCGTGTCTCGAGAAATCTGGTGGTTTTTGGCGTAGTAAATAGATACAATGACAAATGAAAATCTACTTTTAATTGAACTTTTCTTGCATAGTCGTACTACTATTAACGATTACTGCTGCAGCTGTTACCATTGCATAATAATAATAATAATAATAATAATAATAATAATAATAATAATAATAATAATAATAATAATAATGCCGTCAAAGATGAAACCATTACATATCAAAACAGCGTTGTGTCAATATCCGCAAAATTCAAGAAGGAAGTCTGACCCCGAGTCTTAAAATAAGTTATATAAGCACATCATTGACCAGCACAGGCAAAAAAAACCTCTTAGCTGAAACCACAACCAACATAACAAAATTTTACATTACTAAAGACTGTCTAGCCATGTGGATTGGTGTTTAGAGGTCGCTGGTGGAGTCGCGACACCACTCAGAATTGCAACAGTAGAGGACTTTGTTAGTGCGGCTTCTGGTGAGTGCGTGGCGGCCTCTCACTCCTGTTGGCGACAAGTAATGGTAGGAAGGATACAAGGCTGCTTCCTACTTACTTATAGAAGATGTTGAGATATTTTTTACTTATGGTTACTGCCGACACTGACATTAGGAGAATCATTAAGACGATGAAACCATAAGTGATGTTCCTTACATTATATTTATGAGATTTTGGACTGAGCTTTATACATTTCGAATTATTATTGAATTATGGCCATTGGTGTCGGCATCACTGAATTAATCTGCCTGTCAATAAATTCTCAAGTTGAAGAAAATGAGTTCAGTTCGTGAAAAAACTTTCATCAATCAACAAGTTAATTAATAAGTCACTTGTATCAGCGAGAAATATAAGGGGACCAAAGCAGTCATCCTGAGGTACTCCGCCAGTGGAAGTGACCCGTCAAATGTTATACTATCCCTTTATGGCAAAAAACAGCCGAGTCTTCTGCCATACTGACATCTTTGTTTATTTTACAATGACGACAAAAAAAAAGCGTAATGAGTGACTTCATGCGGTCTCCACATCTACGTACAGTCGGGGACAAAAGTTCGCTCCCCGTGGTGAAACTGATTCACGAGAATGAGTCTCCGAATTGACTACCCTGACTATTTCATCTCATTTGGATTAATGCTGCTTCATTTTAGGCGGGAGCGAACCTTTGATCCCGATTGGACGTACGTACGTACGTATGTACGTGAGCGCGTGTGTGTGTGTGCGTGTTTTTGTGTGCGTGTGTGTGTGTGTGTGTGAGAGAGACAGTGTACTTAGTTTTTTTTATTATCTACTAGTGAGTATCTCTTTGTATGGCCTACATAAACATTCATTCAGGTAAGTAGTTCCAGATTTTGTGTAAGAATATTAAACGAACACCTGTGTAACATACATCACATGTGTGTGGGGGTAGGGTGTTTATTTGTTGAGTTATGTTCATAATTTTGTGTACGTGGTTGTAGGTACAGCACGTATTTTTGGGTGCATATAGTTGTGAGTGTATGCTTGTGTACATGAGTTCCATTTGTATGAGGTAGGACCGTGCTCAACTGGACGGCCTCGGGCACCCTATAATCAATTATCTCTCCTAATTTTCATATAAGCAGAACTTTTCTCCTCGTGACTGGCTTTTTCACCACTATTTCTCCTTGTTCAGGGAAGCTCACCTCCGCCTCACAGCTTGTGACAGCTACACTTATCAATTTGTCAGTAGGCTTTAGTAGAGAAAGCTTCATATTAAATATTTCCTTACATATGCCTTATCTCTTGATAATAAAAACAAAAACCAAAAATCATGTATTAAACTTTACTCTTAAAAGCCTTAATCATTAATTTTTAAATTCATGTGCATGCTTGCCCAATAACATGTAAGCGGGTGTCCTCCATCCCTGACTCTGCTACAAGGATTATGCTGTTAAAAGTAAAAATATAAATAACTTATGTAACACTAATGGGAAACCTCACATAAAGATATGTATATAACTAATGTAAGTGTAGCACTCAGTGTAAATATGTTACTAATCCTCATGAACACGTAAGTCAAGGTATCACTCACTTAGGTAGTGCTTGTGTGTTTCACCTTCACGCCGTAGCTTGTCAGCATCCTCACTGTATCTCTGACACCAGCCTTCCTGTTGACTGACAGCAGGGCAAGAGACCAACTGCTGACGTCACACCTGCCACTGGTGAGGTATTACTGACGTCACACCTGCTTCTTGTGAGGCACTGTTGAACGTCACACCTGCTTCTCGTGAGGCACTGTTAAACGTCACACCTGCTTCTTGTGAGGCACTGTTGAACGTCACACCTGCCACTGGTGTGGCATTACTGACGTCACACCTAGTGTGACTGTTAACGTCGCATCTGCCTCTAGTGAGGCACGGTTGACGTTCCATCAACCTTTGCTTAGTATTTTTGACATCAAACTGTCTCTATGAGCCATTGTTGACATCACATTTGTCTCCAGTGAGGCATTGCTGACGTTATATCTGACTCTGGTAAGGCGTTGTTTACGTTACGTGTGGTGACTGTATTCAGCTGTGTAGAGCAGGGCCACAGGAACTAGCGGGCTCGTACTGAGGTAATAAATAAACAGGAAACCTTGTAGCGGGTGGGTGTGGAGGCGGCCCGTCAGCCCTTGGTGGTGCCGGGCTCACTAAAGATACACTACACAAGGCCTTCGGAGACACTCTCAAAGCTACCCGGGCCATGCTCCGGATTCTCACAGAATTCTATTTTAGATTTTCCCCATATGTGATGACATGAGAGCGCGATCTAAATAACATCGTAAAGGGACTGAGACCACCATAATCGGATACATATTCTTATATAAATCACGGGGAAAATCTTTATGAACAATCTTTAAAAAAATCTGAGTTCAAACATATAGTCGCGGTACAAGAGTATATCACGGTAATATACGGCCATCTTGGAGCAGTAATTTACCTTATGACGGTACTCTCATTATGAAGGCTATGCAACCAAATCTTGATGGCGATAATTGTACCGTAGCGTCTTGTAAATCTTGAAAGACTGAGCTTTTAAGGAAAAAATAATTAAGAACGGAGAGCATCGTGTTCCCAAACAACGCTAAGTTCAGCATGGAGTGTTGGTTCTATGAGTCGTTGTTTCAGGTTTCCTCCATTCTTGAAATTAGTTATTGCGGTAGTGATGAGCAGGTCCTAGTGAGCCCGTCGTTCATGAAACGACGGTGTCATTTTAAATCGTTTGGTCATGAGCTGCTCACTTTAACTCTAATGCTAATGGGTTTTTTCTATCTAGTTTCTCGTTTTAGCTTTTCAATTGTTGTCTTTTAACAGCTTACTATTGGTGTTTTTGAGCCTCGATTTCAGTGATTCATCGGCTCAGTTTCAGTGTTTTAACAGCTCAATCTTTAATGTTTTAATGTGTCAGTCTAAGTGTTTTAACAATTACTCTCGGTGTTCTGACGCATCAAGTTCAGTGTTTTAATGCTTCATTCTCACTGCTTTAATGTCTCAATCTTACTATTTCAATGGCTCAGTCTATATGTTTAACGCCTCAATCTATGTGCCTTAAACACTTCAATCTCAAGGCTTCAACTTTTTAATCTCAGTTCTTTTAGTGTTAAAAGGTTTAATACTAGTGTTTTCAATTTAATATTTTAAGTGTGTTGAACGAATCAATTCGAGTGTCTTATAAGGCCTAATCCACAGTAAGTGTTTGAATTGGCTTAACCAGGTTGACTTACCCGGTTCAAGGTACACGAGTCAGAAGTCTTTTATACAATTCAATCAGCAATCCTTAAGGGGCCCAATCTAACAATCTTGAAAGCCTATTTTAAGTATTCTAAAGATTCAATCTGCGCATCATAAATGTTCACTTGGCATATTTCCACAGTTCAAACTTGAGTTTCTTAAAGTGGTCCAAATATAAAAATCTTAATTAACTTAACGTGAGTGACAACGGTACACTGATTAAAAAGTTTGACGAGAAAAGTGTAGTGGGGGCGAGTGAGTGTGCGATGGCTGGTGATCTTGAGTGAGCACTGGCAGCCGAGCAAGTGTGCGGTTGGCCCCACTGAGCGGTTCACTTTGACAGGGGAGGGAGGTGAGTGCGCATGTGCTAGTCGTGACGTCACCACGGACGGGACCTGCACCATTCACCCACTCGGTCCATTTAGTTAAGAAGACGAAGGTAACCGTAGCTGGTCCTTTTATGTCCACGACAAGTAGTTTGTACCACTGTTCTTGGTGTTCCACATGGACTGTAGTGTTAAAAACATCTGCTTGAGCTGCCTTTGTCCCTTGTAAAAACCAAAGTTTACTGAAGGTCACTTAAAAAATACGTCCTAATAAAAAAACTTTAAAAAAGCTATTAAACTTTCTTTTATTATTGTACATACGATACCTTAACATGTTTGAAAAATCTACTAGTGTTGTTGGTTTACTCAAGGTTCTCACATCTAAGCATAATGATGTTCAGTAGTTCACACATCACTGCCAGTCAACCTTCCCGACCTTACTGTCCCACGTACCACTTCCATCTAATAAGGAGTAAAGGTCAGACATGTCCTCACCCAAGCCATGACTATGACCGTGGTTCTTGCGCTCTCCCCACCCCTCTCCATCCCTCCACCCAACTATTCTCCTCCCCCTCGGTCCCTCCTTCCCCTACCACCATTCACACTTCCCCATCACGATGTATGCAAGCATGAGAATCCATGACATTTCCATCGATGACATTACTGAGAATAGAAATAAATAGCTGATTACATAGCAAATTTTGGCATTTAGAGGTAGATGCATTACTTACATCCGATACCTGTAAAAGACGGAAGAAAAGTTCAGTACATTGAAGTAAATAAAATTAAAAATAAGACTTTCTTTATCGAAGTTTTCGTCTGAGTTTTTCTTCAGCTTCAGTTTAGGCTTTTACCAGGACGTTAATGATGGCATATTCAAAAGAACGCCGCCGTTGGCAAAGGACAGGACAAGTCTGACGTAGTGACCAAAAGCACGTCATTAGGGGTTGTGGTGACACACTCCTAGCAATGTTGATGGCTTGTACGGGCCTTAGAATTTCAACAACCGAAGATCACAACAAGATGTTTTCGATTCCTTGAGAAAGTTTTCTGCTGACGATGATCTACAGTTCCAGCGATCAAAATACAAATCATCGCTAAGTCAACCAACTGCATATAAGCCAGTCAGTGAATCTTCGAGTTAACTGAATCAGTCTCTGTGAAACAACGTAGCTGACAAGAGCAAAGGCTGAGTCTGAAACACCATGTCAAACCCACGTGTCTGGTTGTGTGCCGCTGGTATACCCACGTCTGGTCGTATGGCACGTCTGATGAGTACCTGGAGTGACTTTCGAAGGCTTTAGTGGCCATCACGTGTAGACAAAAGAGAAAGTAAAAAATAAAACTCCTCTCCTCCAGTAAAATTCGGTCACCAACCAATGTGGCCGCGATTTGTTGACGCATCACTTAGGGTTTCAGCGATGATTTACCTATTTCATCACCCAAAGTTGTGTCTAGTAGAGACAGTCGAGTTCCCAAATGTGTTAATAGTGGTCTCGCGTTAAAAAATGCAGGAGTAATGACTAAGGATCGTGTGCGGTCGTTATTCCACGCGTTATAAAGTTAACGAAAGTAGACGTGATGGCTCACTTTAGAAATTAGTGACTTTATATGAATTCAAGTATTTATTGTTTATGTTGCATGTAAGCTAAAACTATGCGGGAATGTGTATGGCGTGGACGTATGTGCTGTCAGTCTTTCATGTCACCTTCTATAGTCTTCTTTCATCACTCTCTTCAACCATTATTTTCACTTCCTTGGCTCCCTGTTTCACTTCCTCCATCCCACGCAAATATTGCTAAGGAAGGAATGATAATAAATAGCTGGAACGTTATATTGACAATCTTAACATTACCCAGACACAGATGCTAGATATAGTCTTTATAAAACAGGATACAAAAGAACAGTTATTTTAAGGATTTTATGTGGTCCACACTTATAATAACACGAAGTCTGGTGGAGGTAAGTCATAAACAATGCGGTCGTGATTCAGTGCCTTGAAAGAAGTAATAAACTAACAATTTTTCTTCACATTCAAAACTAAGCATTGGCTGTAATAAAGAAAGTCCGTAAGTTACATAATATTTAGTAGACGAATACAATACGCAGAAACAGGGAACCAGGAATCTGATTCAGAAACGGTGGGAGTAGGATTACCATTTTGTATCTTACCAAGGCCAATAATTGTCTATATAATATATACACTGGCTGCTTTCCGATAAGATTATATTTAGGAATACAATATGTACTAGGTACGTTTGTAGGTGTTGATAGGCGTAAAATACGCTCTAATATATTACGACCTGTTAAGAGAACTTGGTCAACAGAGACATCTTTTACCCGTGCTGCCATCTGCTGGCAGAATGATACAGCTGGGAAGGTCATGACATAATAATCATCTATAATCTGATAATTATAGTACCCAGGCACGCTAAATGCACATACGATCTCGCAACTTCCATATATATATATATATATATATATATATATATATATATATATATATATATATATATATATATATATATATATATATATATATATATATATATATAAAATGAGAGAAAATACTTATTATGTAGGAAATGGTTTATTAACTCTGATCATGTTCATTTACTTATTACACGATACTAGTCCGATTTTCCTTAAGTGTACAGACCAATAACATCGCTTAATAACTAGAATATATAATATGCAAAAAAATAACAAAGGAACAGACACTTTCCTCCATTAACCACACTGCATCAACACACTCGTAGCCAACACCACAATAATGAACACATGGTCAGGATAAACACGATAATGACCGTGAAATACGCGAAGACCTCTTTAGACGGCAACAAAACAATGACCTTAACATCAATTCCACACTGACCCCTAAATCGAAAGCGACCTTCCTGCCCCTAAAATGCATATATCATGTCTATCGATATCCGAAGACTCAGTAAGTTACGGCCCTAAATATTAAAATCATCCCTTGCAGTAATGACCTATAATGACCTTGACCTATGATTCAGTAACGCCAAAAGCGGGAGCAAAACTTTCTCCCACTGGGGTCAAAATAGCCATGCAACACTGAATTGATCTGTGCATGACTAATCCACTTACCTTCCCTTTCCTCCTCAAAAAAAATATAAATATCATTAGCAGAACTAAATAAACCATGGGCTACTAGCTCATTGACCTCAGAATCAATAAGAAACTTTCTATAGTTTCCTCACTGGAAGCTTGAAACTGAGGCTTAGGGTCAGTTTGTAGCAAGGCAGAAGATTGGTTGGCGAACGGATGCGCGAAATGTTAATTCCTTCTTTTCCAACTACGGAAATTATCAGAAATCAACATAAAATAGTCATTATATCTTAAAATATCAGAATATAAATACGATAGATTAGATACTGAATGCCTTTTCTCCTTTCCGCTCGCCAACCAATCAACTGCCTTGGTACAAACTGTCCTAAGCCTCAGTTGCATGCTTCGAGTGAACAGACTATAGATCTAGAGCCAAGGTACTTTTGAAGTTCACTAGTGCTTGAGAAAACCAAATTCCGTTCCGAGAACTCAAAAGGTGTGTATAACAGCATACAACAGCAAGGGTAATGAAAATACCCTCTTCGGCCAAGAGTAAGACACAATAAACCGAGAACCAATAAAAGAAGACTCAATAAAGCTGAGAAACAACGAAAAAAATATATTTACAACAAAATAATATACAATAAAACATAAAAAACTTCATACTATGAAATTAAACCCACAATAAAACATGGCAACAGAATTAAGCATTATTAAAGATGGAT
This sequence comes from Homarus americanus, assembly GCF_018991925.1. NCBI lineage: Eukaryota > Metazoa > Arthropoda > Malacostraca > Decapoda > Nephropidae > Homarus > Homarus americanus. The sequence continues at coordinate 15,386 of NW_024720818.1, read as the reverse complement.
AAAGTAAACTAGGATAAATACAACAAAACTTGATTTTAAACAACAACACAAGACAAAACAAAAGGAATACTAAACACAGCAAAACTAGACACGATCAATACCATACAATAACAAGCAAACGCATTAATACCTGACTCATTATTATTATTATTATTATTATATAATATATATATATATATATATATATATATATATATATATATATATATATATATATATATATATATATATAACTGCAATACCAAACAAGCCAACACAAAACAAATAAAACCATCACAAAAATTGTGACAAAGTCCCAGGATATCTACTTAACACACAATTGCAGGGTCTCAATTCTTTCTCTTACTTTGACAACACAACAAACATATATTGTTTTCGCAATTTATCTTATTTTTTATTTATTCATGGTCATTTATTATTATTATTATTATTATTATTATTATTATTATTATACAGTACTGTATTATATTTTTATTCAATATTTTTTATAATTTTATAATTTTTATTAATTGTTCTTATTTTTTATTTTTTATTAATTATTATTATTATTATTATTATTATTATTATTATTATTATTATTATTATTATTATTATAATTATTATTGTACAGTGTACCGTATAATATTTTTATTTAATATTTTTATAATTTTTATTAATTTTTAATATTTTTTATTAATTATTATTATTATTATTATTATTATTATTATTATTATTATTATTATTATTATTACTATTATTATTATTATCATTATCATTATTATTATTATTATTATTATTATTTATTATTATTTTATTATTATTATATATTTGCCCCCAGGCCCTGATGTGGGTCATTGACCTGTGCCCTGGTGGTCTAATGCCCGTAAAAAAAAATAATAATAATATTCAACAAAACCAGACATGAGCCAAATCAAACACTAAGAGTTACAAACAAAGCCAAAAAACAAAACAATAATAAAAAACAAAACCGATTACAGTAAAACCAGATACAATTAAACTACGCGAGAAACAACCACAAAAAACACAAAAAATTAAGACAACTACAACAGAGACACTTAAAAGATGACAACAAATCCAACCACAATTGAAACATGACACTTTGAAAACACCACAAGAACACCAGACATAGTAACACACAGTAACACCCACGACAAAACCAAGCCGTACATATTAAAACCAAACCGAACAAAAACCAACATAACAAGACCATATCACACACACACACACAACAAGACCACATATACTAAATTTTGAATTAAAAACCAAACAACAAATTTAAATCACGAAACCAGCCACAACCATAAGAAAAACAAACCATTCACAACAAAACCAGACACAACAAAACCAGTCACAGAAATACAAAACTTGACAAAACCAAAGAAAAACAACTAGCAAATATTATATAACAAAATCTGACATTAAAACCCAAGATACAACAATCGTAAACCCAACAAATAGCTAAATAAAACCAGAAAACAAAATTAAAACAGCCAGAACTGGATAAAAAAAAACCATGATAAAACAAAATACGAAAAAAAAACTAACCAAACACAACAACACGAAAAAAACCAACAAACATAACAAAACCTAAGAACACCAGAACCAATAAAACTACAGCTAACATTATGACAATATCACCTGCCCAAAATAAATTAAAAACTCAAGTCGATAAAATATATTCAAAACATCTATTAAACAAAACGTAATAAACCCAAACACAATAAAACACTCAACCAAATTAACAAAATTAAACCCAACAAAACCAAATTTTAAACCTTACTGCAAAAAAAATCACAATTAAATCTGGATACATCTAAACCAGAATCCTCAAGAAAAAGAAACATTGAAAACCCGATTCGTCAAAACCACTGACATTAAAAACTATGCGCAATAAAACCATACATATCAAAACTTGACAGACAAAAGGTAAACATAACGTTACTTACACAATAAAACCAAACACAACGAAACCAAACACGACAAAACTAAGCATTCTAAAACAGGGTAATAAAAACCAAACACACTAAAACCAGATGTAACAAAACTAGGCATAACAAAACCAAACAATGAAACCAAACACAATGAACAACCAGACGCAATAAAGCAAATTTAAACGTAACACACTAAGTTCATTTTTAACTCCGAATATGAAAAATCACGACGAACTGGAATCATAAAACAAAGTAAAAACAGACAGAGTAGAAGCAGACATACACAAACCCAGACAATAAAAGAAACAAATTAAAATCAGACATAATTCAAACACACTAAAACCAGACAAATTAAAACAAGACATTAAAATAGAGTAAACAAAATACAATAATATCAGGTACTATAAGACCAAACTTATCTAAATCAAACACAATAAAAACAAACTAAAGACAACCAGATAATAATAAAAAAACACAACAGCAAATGTAGGCACAATGGATTAGGTACACAACAAAGGAAAATGATAATAAAAATGTAACCCAACAAAACCCGAGTGATAATTAGCGAGTGTGTCAGCTGTCAACATCACACTGTAATTAAGGAAGTAACCCCGTGCCTTCTTTATATTCATTAAATAACCTCGACTGTCGTTCATCAGTGTTATTGTCATCTTGCCTTTGGTCCATCAACCAGATCACCAGTCAAGGTTCATGAATGTTGGCCCACCTTTGAGAAAAACATTTGTTTACATTTATATGTTCATAAACACATGTACACAAAGAAACACGAGCTTACAAAATTTCACACATGTTTATATATGCACAAGCTCACACACACACACACACACATATACAAGTAAACAAACAAGAGCATACGTCTGCGCGCACACACACACACTACTCCGACAATAGTTCAAAACTCCCATGATATAATAACCAGATGTGGTGTTAGTGTGGCTGGAGGATCATCGTCTGCACCAACACCGTCAACAGATCGATCAACCATGACCGTTTCTCCTCTTGTTACTCTTTAACACCTAAAACCTTTTATAGGATGCTTCAAGGAAGTGTCTTCTTTATACTCTTTAAATGAGGAAACTAAGATATATGTTAGAATAACCTCAACGTTTATGTTGGTTTTCTAATAGAGAGATGCACCTGGAATTGAGGGATTTGTTGTCCGTAAGATATATATACTGTAAATAACGTTGAGGTAGTTGTGTGATTACTACAACGACCAACACTAAAAACCTACGGCGTGAATTCAAGTGCCTCTCCCCCTCGCTCTCCTGACACCGATCATTCACAGTAACTGTAGGTATTGGCGCCACTGATTTAGTTATTATCAATAAATATATCTAAACATCCTAAGTACAGTTATTTGATAATCATCAAGAGTTGTGAGTGTTAGAATTGCCTGTGATAAGTGACCATAAGTGTTTGCCAAGATACAGTACATTGGTAGCCTCAAAATTCACGACCCCTAAAACAAAAATAATTATGTTAAAGATGGGATGTCTGACCTCGCTTAGATAAAATATCGTCGTGCCTGTTTCATTAAACCAATCTCTCAATTCATCTTCAGTTTGTCAATTTTCTACGCAGTTGAGGATAATGCCTCACTTTTATGTACAGTAACACGAATGGAGGGACAGAATGTACGAGACCAGAAGGTCACTCTCGTTGCCTTTATCAGCCTCACAGAACCAGATGTCCCCAGTGCCGCATGCTTTATGCCCTCAACTTTCTTCCACAAATCCCTCTTACTTTTTCTAAAATAAAGTTTACCCCCTCATCGTCCATCTAAGTAACCTGACTATCATTGTGCCAACTGTCTCTATCATGCTTCTTTTGCACCTGACCTGACCTCATATCATAAACCAGTCACCCTTAGGTCACATACCTAACAGCGACTCACAAGTTACTGGGGTAGCCGGCAGCCCTCTTCTGGGTCGTAAGCTTCGCATCCAAGCATGTATTAATTTACCGTATATTATCAATTTAGTGAGTCAGTCCTCTACACCCTACAATTTACCCCTACTCTCCCTTAATGTCATTGTCGCAGTTATAACCTGTTCCTTTGTTGCAGCCGACAAGAAGGACAAGGCCCCGGAGCAGTGCCCGAGTAGTACCAGCGGCGTGGGCGTGAGAGACGTGGGCATGGGCACGGCCCTGGTGACACCCGTCCTCTTGGTCTACTCCTCCATGACCCGCCCGTGAGGAGAGTCACGCCTGCCTCACCTTACAACACACAAACGCCTCTACTTGTAACAGCCGCCGTTGAGGACAGAGGCTGTTCAAAACTGAAGACGACGATAAGTTGCTGTTTGACGCCGCTTTAAGTATGTTGAAGACGACGACAAGTTGCTGTTTGACGCCGCTTTAAGTATGTTGAAGACGACGACAAGTTGCTGTTTGACGCCGCTTTAAGTATGTTGAAGACGACGACAAGTTGCTGTTTGACGCCGCTTTAAGTATGTTGAAGACGACGACAAGTTGCTGTTTGCTGCCGCTTAGTATGTTTACGGGACGAGTCGTCGCGTCGTCCCGCTAGATGAGTGCTATTTAGCCAGAATCTGCCGCGCTAAAGCAGTTTATACACAGATTCTGTAGCAGTGCTAAAGTGTCGAGTACAGTTTGAGCTGACAGTGGTTACAGAGGACAAAAAGATTGGTCTAACTGAAAGTTGTGGAAAAATCATCTCCGTTTCAGACTGCAAAACATTGTGCTGTTAACGTTGCAGTTAAAGAAAGAGTTCCATAACCTAGGAAACGGACAGACAGCCAAGGATATATTACCTCTAAGGGCTCCAAGGAGGGGGATTAAACATGGAGTGATACTTGGGACTCAGGGCAGAGATAACGGGAGATCCCACAGAGTGTAGGAAAGGGAAGGTCCCTCAGGGTATGTTGTATGGGAGCGTCTCAGGATCAAAGCTGGCACTTGCTACATTATAATCGTCTAAGATAGCCTATATGTATAGTAAGGATGAAGTGGCTAGACTAAGGTGGAGTTGTCCTGTTGTGTGACGTTGGGTGGCGAGGGAGGGAGACAAGTGTGGAAGGCAAGGACACTCCGCTGCCTAGACCGCTCGCCTTGTCCAGGGACAGTCAAGCCAGCAGTCTTAAGGTCGTCAATAAGGCTTTCTTCTTGCTAGTTAATTAGCGGAAGGTGAGCCTTATTAACACCTTGCATCTTAACTAAGTATTCGCATTGTTAGACCTCGTATTTTGGTTCTTTAGTAAAGCCTCGCCAATAGCTTGGACGTGGTATAGCGAGGACTCACTCATTACCAAGAAGTCATGTACCCTACGCCTGCTGTAGGAATGGGGTGGAATTCTACCACTTTCTTGAGGCATTCAGCAAAATGTCTCTTTCTGGACGCTACGCAGAGTTATAGCCCGTAAGATGCGTGCACGCCCTAATCTACTCCTCTTTAGAGATGACACCCTGACTCAGACAACTCATACATATCTCTCCAGTAGTTCTAGAATTTCCCATACAGTGTGCTTGGTTTCATCAGGTGTCCCGTGGTCCTCATGTTTTGGTTGGTAAAAATATGGACTACCACTAGCATCCCTAACTCCGTCTGGTAACTACAGAGATTCCAATCAGAGGAGAGACACTGGTTGTATGTGAGATTTATGATAGGAGATTAAAGATAGCAGATAACATCACTCTAACCAGGTTACATACATCTGATACTATATCCCGTCAAAATAGCTATGTATTCCAGTGTCTGTGGCGTAAAAGATGTGGCAAGGGGGATCAAAAAGTAGCCGTTTTGGCGGGAAATAGTCACAAATTCGCCAATGGTTCCTAAAGTGTGACTCTCGGTCTTCATTCCTATCTTAAAATATCATATATCTCCATGACTCCTGGATCTGATGCTAATGGTAGTTTTAATATTCACTAATATGAATTTTTTTTCTCCGCTATATACTAGTTAAATCGACTTGACTCAGATGTTGGCGTAAATTGCACAAGAAACACACCCGTTGTTAACTCTTGTCTTAAGTGGATTATAATAATCATACTGTCTAACCTCTTTGCCTGATAAAACGATCATATGACAGAGCTCGTATAGTCGTTTTATTCCTCATATATTCTTCATAATCTCAGATAATCACTGTCACATAAGAGAGAAGATATAATGATAGCTCTTGGTTGATACCGAGGACGATTTTGATGTTTGATTTTAGTATAAGTGACATGCGGAGCCCGTCGAGATGACGTCAATGGTAGCTCACTGTAACCATAGATAGTTTATAATCCAACCCCACCCACTATAGCGTTAAGGCTAGTATATAGCTATATTTCATGCGACTTCCCTTTTATTTTGAAGGCTTATTAAGAAATTCTATGATGGATAAGAGCCGTCGCTTGCATCAGGGTATGAACATAAGGGACCTAGCCTGAGTCCCTCACCCGCTTGTTTGACTGCCTGGTGCCTCCTTCCCACGGGCTCCCCTCCTACACTAAAATCACGTTTTTCTTGTTAGTTCATATGTACATTCTTGAGAGTTTCCTCTTTGTTTCGTCCTTTCTAGATAGCTTTACAAAATATTATTAACTTAAGGATATCTCTAATGTCAAATGTCTATGGTATACTGTTGCCGACTGCCTCTGATCGTTCGTATGCTTGTGGGTGTTAAACTATGTACAAACATTAGCAAGGCGTTTAGTCGCATTGATTATCTCTTTTTGTGTAATAATTCGGGCAGGTTCAAAAACATTGTAGATCAAACAAAAAATCAAATGATATATAGTGAATACGGTATTTTACGAGTGCTGAAAACCGACTAGACTAAATGTTATCCAAATGTGTCTTTTGGACCTGCTTAGCTGAGCATACTGAGACAGAACCTGTTATAATGTAGCCAATCAGAACTCGCGGGGTGGTTTGCTGTGCGTTCTAATTGGTCAATTCTAGTGAAGACAATACGAGGGATGTGACTCCTAATAAGTCAAAGGGTAGATTTTATTCTTCTGCTAACACACACACACACACACACACACACACACACACACACACACACACACACACACACACACACACACACACACACATAAACAAGGCTATGTAAACCTTCTCGTGTTTATTGTACATATGGGAAATACTAAATACCTTCTATTCTCTGCTGAGAAGTGCTTCGTTTTACGGAAGTACTTGTAATGATACGTGTCTTGCATGTGTATATATACAGCAGTATTTGTAGCGTCTCGGAGTATATAGTTCTATTCAATATATTACAATATAATTAGTAGATTTTCTTCACAATTATTCATAAATTTTGTTTGTGGTGTAGTGTATGACCCTCCAGTAGACCTTGCTGTTATGCTATTGGTGCTTAAAGTCCCTAGGGTCATTCTCCAATTTCAAGGCTCTTCGGTAAGTCTCATTAAGCCACTATATGACATAAAGAGTAAAGGCCTTACTGAATACTCATAAGACTGGAGAAGCGCCCTAGATAGCCGCCTAGAGCAAGAGAAACCCTTCGATTTTCAGCCTTTTATCTCAATTTAGACCCGATCACTGCCGCATACATGACGTGCGCTGCTGCTTCCTGCTCCTGGTAAGCACTCCGTGAAGGTTTTCCGTTCTACTTCAGTCAGAATGTGAAGCTTTTTGGAATGTTCCCTGGGTTAAGGAATACCAGTACCGTTGCACGTAGCCCTCCGACGTCGTGGAAAGCCAATAGAAACCAAGGGATAATGTCACGTGGTCAAACAGAAGTATGTCCAGTTGTCGGTGTAGTCACTGCACCATGATCAAAGAAAAGCATCCTTAATGGGAAGGTTGATGGAAGTATCTCAGTGACCAGTGATGTAGAGAGAAAAAGTTGTCTCGTGTATGACAATGATCAAAGTACAGTTGAAAATGAAAGAGCCAGATATTGAGGCTTCACTGTGTCTCTATTGTTAAGAACATTTGAATGTGTGTCACCTGACCAAGTGGTTCCCTACCGCGCGGGAGTGTGATGAAGTGTGTCTAGCCGTGACCCCGACCCTCAACATCACCTCGGCCATCCCGGGCAATCCCAAGAAATGAACCGAAACACAGATCAGCGGGCTGAGGCGGGCCCAGACAGTGGTAAAACATGATGTCTCTTAAGGGCAATATATAACTAACATCACATATCTGTCACGACTAGACGTATGTGTGTGTGGATTACCACTACCAGTCCGCGAGTGCCCGCTGAGTCCACGCACCACGTTGGAGTCGTCGGAGGGCAGGAACAGCCTGTTCATCCCCAGCTTTCCAAAAGTTTATTTGAGGATGATTAGCTCATCTTAAATGCCATTATTTTTGCCTTTTATGACATTCATGATAATCAAATACGACTTTTCGAAGCACTGACGCAACTATTTTTTTTTCTTAGATATAAGTGATACATGTAATTTATTTCATACATAACCATCGTTGATCATGTTAGTAAACTCTCACACTTACGTTCGTTGTTGTTCTCTATCTCTTGTGAAATGTTTATTAAAAATGATCGAAATGTTACAAAATTACTATAGATATAAATAAATTTCTAATCACAACATAGTATTATATTCAGGTCTTGTTGATTAGCTGAATTTACTATCAAACAAAGGGAATAGATTTTTAAAGTTTATTCACATTCAGGAAATTCAGAGCAGTGCAATTATAAAATTCCCGCATGCGTCTAGCAGAACAAATATCACCGCGTTTGTTTACCTTGCCAGCCTTCCTGTCTGCCTACATGAGGGCGCCCTGTGTTCCTCTGTTGGCTGCTACACATACTTTACCTCCATCACACCCCAAGCTGTGTTCTTCCTCTCGCGCTTAAGAGACAAGAGTCGATACAGAGGGCGGGAGGGAGCGATAAAGAACAACTGAAACACAAGCACTTGGGTCTGAAGTCCAGTATCAAGTTGACACACACACACACACACACACACACACACACACACACACACTAAAACTTCATGAAAAAGCCAAAGTGCCATCCCACACACACATTCAAGCACAACAGGTCCGCAAAATTAACGATGGATATACACCATGATGCCATAGAGGCCCACAATACCAATAAACTACGAGGGTGACACATGAACGATCCTCACTGACTCTCACAAAAGATCCTCCCAGTAAATCAACATATCAACACAACACGCAATTAAACTTCTTGGGAAAACCAGTCTGGCAAGTCAAGCCAAACTGTCTCGAGTTCCCTCTCCCCATCTGACGCTCTAACTCTCTTCACAGCTCTGCGTTTTCCCTCAATTGCGTTTATCCTTTGTTTTCATTCTCCTGCTTCAGTCACTCTAGGGGAATACTCTTCAGTATATCTCCGTCAGGGAAGAAGATCTCTAGGGTCATGCAGTTAGTCAGTCAGCTATAGAAATATAGGTACTGCTTCTTTCTCTCTAAAGACATTCAGTTGGTATATCTCACAAGCGCTGGTGAGTCGTCGAAATGGTAGATCACCGAGGAGCACAGCTGGTGTTTCTTAGAGCACAGCTGATGTTTCTGAGAGCACAGCTGTTATTTCTAAGAGCACAGCTGGTGTTTCCTAGGATCTACACAGTTGACAGGTGTTTCTAGATATAGAGCTGATTGGATTTCTAGATGGTCGCAAGTATTAGATTTTCTTAGCGATGTTGCCAAAAAATACGCAGCAGCTATAACATGGCAAATGAAGAGTGACTTTGTGAATTTACTGACGCCAAAAGTATTTCCCAAGACTGTTATTCCACCCTCAACATTATTCAGTTTCCAATTTTTTCCAGATCAATTGTAGTGCTTCTGTAAGGTTGTTTTTCCTCCTCATATTAACGATAAATTAATCCTTATTGACTGACTACTACTTATACTTTTGAGAATCATCACTCTCCAATATTTACTCAATTTTCACTCACAAAATATATTACAAAACTCTCTCTCTCTCTCTCTCTCTCTCTCTTGAAAACTGGTATATGTAAAATTATATGTATATCGTAGTAACATCAATAAAGTTTTTACGATTATGTGTGTTTCTTTTTCCCTCACTGCTTGTGTTGTAATTGTTGTATACTGTAGAGACGCTCCGGACAAGAACAAGGTAAGCGACAATGAGATGTGTTTCCAATAAAGCATACAAGGTCTAATAATAATAATAATAATAATAATAATAATAATAATAATAATAATATTGTAAAAGAGACAGGTATCAACGTATAAAGGCGAAAAAAATTATCTTATTGGGATAAAACGGAAAATTATTTACGGTTTTCAGACATAAGCGAGAATTTATTGGTGCTACAACCCTCATACATATAGGATGCTAGGAGACCCATAAGACACGTGACCGGGACACAGGTAATGAACTGGGGGCATAAATCTTTGAGATACAGTGTAGAGGCTCAGGATACACTGTAAACTCACACTGAACCAATTTAAAGCGTTGAGGATCATCTGTGGATGCTCAGTATAAACCCTGTACATTGTGCATGGAAGGCGAAGACATGAGCAAAACTATATGTGAATGTTTCTACTTGTTGTCTCTCGGCCTTTTCCCGTCACTTTCTACACTTGTCTCACCTTGCGCCACTCTCCTCTATCATTTCTCCCCTTTCTTTGAGGTTGTCTTTGATCCACCCTACAAAAAAGCGAGAGGGGGTCACGATAATTTTGTTAATAGACATGCAATGCCCCCTTCATTAAGATATTTGAAGATAAATAAGATTAACAGTGAATTTCGTGTTTCGTAACGTCGATATCACGGGAGGATTTCAGACTATAGAAACTATAATGGTAATTCAGGATTGCAAATACGTCATCATTGTAATTACGAATAATACAAGATAACTTATACAATAATTTAGGGTTCAAAAAGAACACTTATGATAAATCACGGTTACGCATGCAACACTAACAAGATAAATAAAATATTTTCCACGAGAATTTAAATATACCTTCTAACATTGTGTGGCAGAGCCCTAAGCATGAGAGTTAGTTTATCTTATTCCTAATCAATTCTTTATTGTCACATCTGAGCGATTAGAAAACTGCCGGTGGTGTAGTGCACTCCTTGACTTAAGCTGCTTTAATTAGTCAATGGATGTACAAGTTATTATTAGATTTTCACAACACAACCACTTCGCTTCCCGTTGCCGTAGGGAACTTAAGGAACTCTGGTTTGGGGCGTCTCTGTGATTTGTTTCGGAACGTAACAAGGCTCCCAGCATGTTTAATGAATTCTTTAAACCTCGGGGATTTCTTCAAGCAGAGGATTCCATCAACTTAATCCCGACACTATAGCACAAAATATCATCGACAATCAAGCCATCAAATCTTTTATGGGATAAAACATCTAAAAGTTTCTACAGTGAAGGGATTGATCGAAATCGTTGGCTCCCGAGACCAAAGTGTTCTTGGTCAGGGAGAGGCCTCGCATAACATCTGTTTTGCGCCGACTATTGATGAAAGTCATCAACAGCCTTGAGTAGGTTCCTTCAACAGTCACACTCATGAGGCAGGTAGTAAATAGATCAAGCCTGCTCGCCATCTCATTATGAAACATACTAGATACAACTTTCAGTGTGTTGTCGCAGACTTCTCAGCATCCTTCGATAGGCTTCTTATAGACATGTTCTAATCCCCCTCCTGAACTACACACAGCGTAGTCCACAGACAAATACAAAACCTGGGTTGTTCTGCCTGATCTGCTTACGGTTTTCTTATTTTTTTTCCTGGACGCCCCCTGAAACACACCGCAAAACACAAACCAAACACTCACTATACTTTTCACTAGTACAGATGGATCGACCGCCCGTAGTTGTCACACACCCATAAAAAGGATTATGAAACAAGGAATGCATACGCGAGGTGGAGGGACCGTAGGAACCTCATATCTAAAGTCTTTCAGTGTACAAGAGTAAGGTAGACAATATGAACTGTATTTGGCTGCAGAATTTTCATCCTGAACACATGAACCCGAATCGTGGCAGACCAGACTAAGCTCTTGTCAGAGCGACTCTATCCAATCAAGCTCTACAAACAGGGTCACAAGTCAGAGCAGACGGAGAGCTATGACACAGCTTACAGAATCTTTGTGCTGCTGAAAAGAACCTACAGCACTCTCAGGAAAACAAAGGTATGCTTGAAAACACACACATAAAATGCTGAGCTGAGAAACCAAGCAGCTGGGTGTCCTCGCCTCAAGATCTTGAATGTTGAAAGGCAAATAATGAACAGGAAAGAAAACAAAGAAGTTGGAAGAATACTTCTTGATTACCCAAGAGGTAGCAGAGTAGGCCAACACTCCACTGCACCTCACAAAAGGAGAGATGAGCCTAGCTGTGTTATGACGACATTATATAGTCAATAAGAATAGTGTATTGGCTGACCAGTTCATGCGTTACTAAAATTATTTAAATTATCAAAATAAATGTTATGATTAAACTTTATGAAGTAACGTAAAAAAAAGAATCACGCTATCTTAATATTTGAAAAGAAAGGAATGAAACACGAAAAAAATTGAAACACCGAGCACACCTTCTGACTGTATTGTTAGCCTCTTGATTTTGTTTTTTCGTAAAATATAAGAAGCGATTTTTTATAATACACTCCCTCATGTATAGTATCATGATGGCAATGTTATATCTTTAGTAGTGTCATGTTCTCAATGTCATGCCCCTCTTCCTTGCTGCGTGTCACATAATGTTTACCCATACGTAGTAAATGAGGAGAGCTCAGGAGCACCCATCTCATTCCTGACGTCACAAACCACACACAAGAATGTAAACAACAGTGTAATGGTGACGTAAATTCATATCATATCATAAAGGTATACTAAAAAGTACAATGTATTCGACAATATAATGTGAAAAAAAATATTTCAAGATTTTTTTCTTTGTACTGTGAGAAATATTAGATTATTGGTTGGCTCCACTACAGGATGGCTCCACTAGAGTGACCACAACACATATTAAACTGACCCTATATAAAACACGTGTTGCTTCATTCACTTCTTAATCCCCCACCATATGTTAGCCCTTGAACAAGTTAACTGCATAACTTCTTCAACCTACAACACATTTTGCTCCCCACAACATGTTGATGCCACATTGTCTTAACTACAACAAGTTCACCTTTCAACTTCTTGGCCCTAGATCTTATTTTTTTCTTTTTTATCTTACAAGTTGTCCCTCAATCTTTAAGCCCTATAAATTCCTCCAAAAGGCAATGGTGAAGAAACAAAACAGTATTTACAAGCTAATTCAACAAGCCTCTCCCATTCATTCCCACAAGACTTACTGATGATCTTAAACTCCGACCAAATGGTAAAAAAAAAAGAGACGAGAGAAAATCCTAAGTTATATATACACTGTTATTAGGAAGCTGTAACAAGGTATCTTTACGTTGAGTCACAGGTAGATTGTTACAAATATAACAGAAAATGGGTCAGAAGTTGAGATTGTGCATTTGTGTCATCTTTGACTGTTAGTAGTGGTAAAAAAAAAAACATATGGTCTGTAACAAGGAATCATTGTACCAAGTTTCATATACACAGGTTGAATTATGGCATAACATTTAACAAGACCTCAGATTAGGCATTTTGTGTCTTATAGCTCCTTTAATATAACCAAACTGCCCAAATCTCACGTTTATATATTAATGTGAGGCCTATAGCACTGTGGTCTTAAATACTACCCAAGAAGAGACGATAAATTCCTAATAGTTTCCTTAAAAAAACGAACTACAAAATAGAATCACCCCTCCCACCTTATACAATAGGAGACATAATACTGAAAGGTGGGACTCAATCTTAATGAGGGCCAACCTTAATGCTATTGGAACTAAATAAAAAATGGGTTTCAGTCCTAATGCGTAAATTGTTTTTTTTTTCTGTTTTGTTCAGCAGTTTCATGATGCAACTCTAAGATTTTGTCACTCCCCTCCCTCCCCCCCTCCCTCCCTCCCTCCCTCCATTCCCTTTTCTTTGTACTCTCCCCCATTCTCTCTCTTCCCACCATCCATTCGACTGTCTCTCTCTTTTTCCTCTCTATCTTCCCTATCCCATTCCCCCTTTTCATCTCCTTCTACTCTCCCCATCTCTTATTCTACCCCCCCCTCCCTCCACCTTCCCGGGTCTGAACAGCCCTGGGAGAGCGGCCAGGTCTGCAGCTTCTCGCCAAACTCCCTATAAACGTCATGAATAATAAATCTTTTAAAGGAAGTCCCACCGACGTCACTCGAGCGAGGGTGAGAGTGAGGGAGGAGGGGAGGGTGAGGGTGGGGAAGGAGGAGGGGGGATGAGGGTAGGGGGGAAGAAGGGAGGGAGGATGAGTGGGGGAAGAGGAGAAGAGTGAGGGATTGAGGGAGGGGGAGTATAAAAAAAAGAGGAAGAGAATGTGGGAAGGCGGAGGAGGAGGGTGGTAGGGAAGGGGGAAGGGTAGGAAGGAGGAGAGGTGGGTGATGGATAGGAGGGGGGGTGGTAGGGAAGAGAGGAGGGTGGTAGAGGGAGGAGAATATAAGGAGAAATAAAGGAAGAGTGTGAGACAGGTTGAGAGACTAGTGGAGAATGGAGAGCTGGAGATAATAAAAGACTATGTGGAAATAAACATGTGGAGAGAGATTAAGAGCGTGGAGAAACAAGGAAAAGGAAAAAAGTTGAGAGTGGAGAGATGGGAAAATTGAGGGAGAGTGAAAAGAGAAGGGATGGTTGAGAGAGAGTGGGAAGGGAAAGTTGACTGAAAGGAGGGAGGGAAGAGGGTGGCATGAAGAGGTATAGCTGGGGAAATGGTAGACGTGAGAGATGACTAGGAAAGTGGATGCTAAGGAATGGGAGAGAGAGGTGAGAGCTGCCAGAGGGAGGTAGAGAATCATTCCTGGTGTGAGTGGATAGGTGATTGAGGAAGAGAAGGTGGTGAAGGAAAGCGAGTGGTGAAAGGGGAATATAATAAAAGGAGATAAAGAGAGGAAATATATTATGATAAAGAGTATTGCAATGCATGAGCCCACATACACGACGGTAGTGAGTGAAGGTCCTCCTCGCACGCTGATACTCAAGGAGAAAGTCCCAAATGATTAATATTCAAAACACTTTATACGTACCCAATGAGATCTGACACCGTTGTCCAATCACCACTGCCGCCTTTGTTTACAGTGGTCGTCTGAGGCGCTCGTTTGTTGAAGAGTTGCTCACAGTTCACCCTGTGCTTTGCTTATTTTTCTACCTCGGTTTTTTCCTATCCCCTCCCCTCTTTGTGGTATAACTGCAGCCTCTGCACAATTACAGGGAGAACAGAACCCTGGGTGAATCAACGCCATCCAGTCTCCTGTCGCATGACATGTCCCTCCCACACCAGATAACACCGCCAGCGCTGGTTACAAACTAACTCCACCTTATGGTCCACTAAGCCGAACACACATACACTACTACTGACGGTCCACTAAGCAGAACACACACACCACCACTGACAATCTACTAAGCCGAACAC